>NW_023605306.1:0-50483 GCF_014898055.3 Talpa occidentalis | reverse complement strand
GAAAGTTCCCGTTGCTATAGGTCCTTGACAACCCATTTTCGGTTTTGTTTTTCCAAAGTGTGTGTGCGGCCTGTGGCTCGGGCGGGGCGTGATTTCTCCGTGGGTGCGCGTCTCCAGGGAGACCTAGAACAGGGCCAGAGCAGGAGGGCTGAGCCAGGCAGCTCCCTGATGCAGAGGCGCCCCAGGCATGAAAGGGGCAGCCCGGAGTCCTCCTTGGGAAGGGCACGGGGCGTGAGTCCCTTCCCAAACGGACGGCCCCAGCCAGGAAGCCAGACGTGCAGGAGAGTGGGCTCACCCACAGGCGGGGAGGGTCTGCGGCAGGCCTGTCCCCAGCGTGGAATGTTTGTTGAATGACTATTTATCACACGGGACAGGTGGCCGGCAAGCACATGCTGGTGTTCTGCGTGTCCAAAGTTCCTCTCCCCCCCCATACCACCACAGCGTGAGTGTCCGAGTCACAAGTCCATGGTCCATCCCTCCTCAATTTAGATCTTTCCTCAGTTTGGCCAGGAGACTATTTCAGAGGGACGCCGGGAGCGATCAGCTGGTGACGGTGGCGCTGCCGTGCGTCTATAGATAGCACTTGGAATTTTAAACCTATACTTCAAGAGTTGCCCTGCCTGGGACGTGATTCATTTGGGAAAATAATAGAACAGTGATCTTGCTACACTAATTATGTGAGTTCTCACTATAATTACCATAAATTATAAGTTACAGTAATTTTCAGTGCTCCACCAGGGAAAATGAAGTTACTTTGAATTATAATGGCAAATTAGACGGTACGTTAAAAAACACGAGCGGGCAGGAGCAGTTGGGCCACCGCACCCCGTGTCCTGTCCTGGGGGCAGCCTTGCAGCATCTGGGTAAAGATAAACCACTTGTCCACACGTGGATTCACCTGACCCACGGGAGTGTGATCTGGGGGCCGCAGACTGGAGCGTGAATTAGAGTTCACCCCATTTGGAAGGGACACAGGGAAGGACGAGCCTGGGCTGGGCTTGTCCAGCTGGCGGGTGGACCTGTCACCTCCTCCCGGAGCCCAGGTGTCTGCAGGGGCCATGGGCACCCACCTGGCTCCACAGCCGCAGCGATGCTTTAAAATTCCATCATTTCACTTTTTTCATTGAGGAAACGTTGGTCTGCAATACTTTATAATTGAGGGGTACAGGTTCACGCCTCGTCAGACATGTGTATCACACCCAAAGCCCCCGCAGTCCTCCTTGGTGTCCGTACCCCCTTCCCGGACCCTCTGTTCTGCAGTCAGATTTTTAGGGTTTGCTTTGGTTTAGTTGTGTCTGTTCCTTTGTTTCTCTGTATCCCACGTAAGTGAAGTCATTGCTCCGAATGTTTCTCCTTCTGACTTGTTTTGCTCAGCACAGACCTTCAGCTCCATCTGTGCTGTTGCGAATGGCAAGAGTTTGTACTATTTCGGGGCCAAGTGACTTCCCGTTGTGTGTGCAGACCTCATCTCATCCACGCGCCTGTCACTGGCACTCAGGTTTCCACGAACTGGCCGCCCTCAGTGGTGCTGCGGTGGACACAGGCGAGCCGGCGTCCCCTGGAGTTGGGGTTTGTGCTGGGGGCAGATACTCCGGAGTGCGATTTCTGGATCGCGTAGTAGATCCACTGTCACTGTATGTTGATTTCCTTGCTGATTCCCTGGCGCTGGACCTGCCTGTTGTCCACCCACAGCACCTGAGGATCCTGGTTCTCCCTCCTCGCCGGCGCTGTGTCTGGCCTTTTCTGTGGCCTGTGCCCTGGCGTAAGACGCTGCGGGCGCCTTTGACTCGCCTCCCCCAGGGAAGGGAGGAGAGCGTTTCCCACATGCCGTCTGTGTGTCCACTCAGGATGGATCAAAGACATGGACATGAGACCTGAAATATAAAATGACTGAAGCAAAAAACAGGCCGGCACGCCATGACATCCGCTTCAGTGATGTCTTTATGGATTTGTCTCCCACGTCAAGAAGAAAAAAAGCAAATGTAAACAAAGGGGCTCCAGCAAGCCAAGTAGCTTCTGCACTGCAAGAGAAATGATTAGTAAGGCAAGCGACACCCTCCCGAGTGGGAGGAAATAGTTGCACATCGTGCACCTGACAGGGGCTGGTAGCGAGAATGGATAAAGAGCTCCGACATCTCAACGAAAGGGAAACAACTCATCCAGTCAAGAAGTGGGCAGAAGAGCTAAAGAGACACTCCCCAAAACAAATGAAACTATTTCAAGAAAAGCAAACTAAGAATTGTGCGGCTAACATTTTGCTCCTCTGTACGTTTGCACACACGTAGCTATAAAAATATAATAAAATGATATGGACACAAAATACGAAAACATCTGTGGTTTTGATCACTGAAGTGTGTTTATTACAACACCAGGGAGACAAGCGTCGCCCCCTCACAGCAACGGCGCTTCAGCGGGCGGCCCTGCCGGTGCCGCTGCCGCTCCGGTCTCCAAGGGGCGGGTGACATCTCGCCCCGGAAGGACAGATCTTCCCGCGCGGCCCGTCCTCTCTGTGGAAATGACTTTCTCCGCGACTCATCTCGCAGATGCTGTAATTTTCTCTCAGTTTGCATCGCCCGCCCCTTTCCCGTGCACTTGTCTTTGATGGAGAAGTTCCCCCCCGCGGCACAGCCTTCGAGATTTGGCTGCTCAGCTCCTGCCCGATTGTTTCTCAAAAATATTCAAACTGCGTCTTAAGATGATGGAACGTGTGTCTTTCTTCTGTCACCAGGGAGTGGACAGAGCTGCCGAGGGGCTGGCGGGGACTTAGCTGCTGACCTTGGGGCGCCCTTAGCCGGCAGGGAAGTGGGACAGGGGTGGCTCTGCAGCGGGGTGCACGCAGGATGCTGGTGAACAGGGAGCCTGGGGGGTGCAGGGCAGCCCGTCTTGCATCCCCGTTCCTGCCCAGGCGGTGTGTTCTCCCTCCCGGCGCCCTTCTTACAACAGGGCTGCAGAGCTGTCCAGGCCGCACAGAAGATCCCCGAGCCAAACCCGACTGAGATAGACTTAGTTCTTGGGGGCGGCCCGAGGGGGAGAAAGGAGGCCGGCAGGGAGCAGGAGGCCCTCGCGCTCACCCCGCTCGGAGGCGCGGGCAGCCTGTCTTGTGTGAGGTACTTGGCGTCTCCATGGCTCGCCCGTAAAATGAAGGTTCTGAAGCGTGTCGTCCTCAGATCCCTTTTACTCCTAAAATCAAAGCACCTCTTTCATGGCAAAGCTATTAAAAATTAGAATGTGAGATTTTCAACCGCGACTACAAAACGTTCCGTCCTATGCCAATTTGAAAATCATTTTCTCTGGAACTTCTGCAAACTCAGGCAGCAGAACACTCATTATAAGGTGCTGAGCTTTGGCGAGTTAAAAATAGCCCCAGAATCAGACGACTGTAGTTTCCTTCCTTGTCTATATCCGCGGTTGTGACAAAACAGGCATCTTTTCAATGGTGGTAACAAAAAATACAAGCACCGAAAACTGTGTACAAGGGAGCCGGTGGCTAATGGATTCCTGAAGGCACAAGGGGGTGGGTGTGGAGTCGACAGAGGGGCAGGACGGCGCCTTCTGGAGCCAGGAGAGCGGCGAGGGTCACCCGGTCACCAGGGCCGCTGCCGCTCAGAGCACGAGCCTGGGGCAGAACAGGGAGACGGCGGCAGCCGCCCGGCGCGCCTTCAGCCTCAGAGCCCTGCGGCCGGGCCGGGAGGGCTGGCTCCCTCGCGGGCTAGGACAACCCACTCGCCATGGGGACACACGGCAGGTCAGACGGGACCCCGGGCCGGGCCGTGCAGGGGGCTGCGGGTGGCCACGTCAGGAGGGAGCCATGGCAGCCGAAGCAACTGCGAAGCCATTTGCCTGCACGCAGGCCGGGGGTGGGCGCTGGACCCGCCACGGAAACGGGAAACGCTGTCCACCGCCGTCCCGGGCTGGGGTCCGCGGCCGGCTCCTTCCCACTCGGCGTGTCTCCCGGGGAGAGATGTCGCAGGTGCTGCTCGCCCTGTCGAGGACGATCTTGTTGGCTTCTGGCCTCAGTGCTGGGTGGTTAAAGTTGCGATGAACATTCCGGAGCCAGTAGAGTGTGTGTGTCTCCCCAGCGTGAATGCCGGGACTCAACTTTCTTTTCATTTATTATTTTATACTTTTATTTTTTTGTTTTAAATTGTATTTTTTAATGGGGTCATGTTGCTTTAGTGCGCTGTGTCCCACCATGCCGACCACTGGGCCCCTGTCATCCGCTGCCCCACCCCAATTCCACCTTTCATCTCGTCTCCCCCTCCCGGAGCTGCAGCTCTACAGTCAGATGTCTAGGATTTCTCTTGGTTTAGTTTTGTCTGTTCTTTGTGTTGTTTCTTTATAGTCCACAGATGAGTGAAATCATCTGTCTTTCTCCTGATTCATTCCCTTAGCATCATCCCTTCCAATTTCACCCATGCTGCCAGAAATGCAAGACTTCATCTTTCTTAGAGCTGAGCGGTATTCCAATCATGCAGTGTCCATTTACCTTCACCCATCGTGTGATCCCTTTAATGTGCTCTCTTCTGAGATTTTTAATATACTCTATAATTTTTTTTAAGATTTATTTCATTTTATTTATGCACATAGGAGCTGGGGTGCAGGCCAGAGTTTCGGGGGTAAGAGGACTCACCAGAGACAGAGTGGGGAGCAGAACAAGCAAATCCACTAAAACACACTGCTGAGGGGAGCAGCAAGGAGACAGGGGATGGAAGTCATGCTGCAGAGGCTGCGGATAGCTTTATAGAGCTGAGACTTAACCCCTGCACCACCAGGGAGACCCTCATCCTTTTTTTTTTTTTAAAAGATTTATTTTTTTATTTATATATACAGCACTGGGCACAGTCAGAAGCGCGGGAGGGTGAGAGAATTCGCCAGAGCCAGAGCGGGGAGCAGAGCAGGCAGAAGGACCGAAGGACACTGCTGAGGGGAGCAGCGGGCGGCAGGAGAGGTCTGCGCGCCATGTGGGACCCTCCTCCAGTGGCCGGGGAGCAGCCGGGGATCGAACCGGTGCCACAGAGGCTGCGGGCAGCTTCACAACCCAGCGCTCAACCGCTGCGCCACCGGGGAGGCCCCCTCATCCTTTTTTTTTAAATCACAAAATATCAAAATCTGAATTCAGATTTGCTCACCTGCTGTTCCTCTAGGCAGGCACTTACGGTGTCTCCAGAGTGGCTGCTGGGCTGTGTCCACACCGAAAGGGCTTGGGGCCTGTATCACATTCCTTAGTAAGGCTGGTTAAACGCCTTTGTTTTAGGTTTGCATTGAGTGCGTCTAAACTTCTGAGCCTCCTTGATGAAATCTCTGTTCTATGGAGAATTCTTTTGTTTACCGTTTGTTCTTTAGTATGATTTTCATGTGAACCTCACAAGGGACTTGCTTGAGGACCACAAGGGCCTCATTTGCAAATAAGGTCATGAGGCCAGGAAGCCCCGCGGCGTGGGAGAGGGGCAGAGCAGAGCCGTGGCCAGGGCAGGCGGCCTTCCAGTGTCGGACAGTGCGGTGAGGCCAAATGGCCCAGTGAGGCCATACAGCTCTGTTATGCCATACAGCCCTGTGATGTCAGACAGCCCTGCGAGGTCAGACAGTCCTGTGATGTCACAGCCCTGTGATGTCAGACAGCCCTCTGAGGTCACAGCCCTGCGAGGTCAGACAGCCCTGTGATGTCACAGCCCTGTGAAGGGAGCACATGACTTCATTCCATTTGCAGTCCCAGCGGAACAGGAAATAAACCTTACAGAAAAATTGTGATCGGCCATAACCACTTTCTGTTATTAAGCAGAAACATTTAAGGACTGCTAGGTGTACGGGAGAAATCATAAATTCACAGAGATTAGACAAGCAGCTTCCAAGATAAGCTCCGGAACGGACGTGCTCTGAGCTGCAGGTAATGGATTACTCCACGGAGAGAGACTCCCAGCCAGGGGAGGACCCACGTGTCCACTGAGCCCAGTAAATTTATGTGACCCACAGTTAGACGTCTGCCATGAGGGCGCTGGGGTGCCAGCAGTGACCCCTGAGAAGTGCGACCATCACGCCCCGGGAACCCGGATCAAACAGGCGGGTCCTCCGAGAGGGACTGGCTTAGAAGGAGCCACAGGAGCCCAGCGCCTCGGCGTCTCCTTGCAGAGGTGGCTGGACAGGTCTCTGGGAACTGAGGCTGCTAAGATGAGCAGGAGGGGGAGCCCTGGCGGCTTGTTGAGGGGACAGCGCATTTCAGGTCAGGCGTGTGGGGAGTCCCGATGGGAGCTGGGGCACCCGGCGCCGGTGCTGCAGGGACGGGCACCGGCGGGGGCCTGGGCGCGGTGGCCCCTGCTGGGCCCAGCTGGCAGGTGGGCGCTGCCCGCTTGGTGCCCCTCGCTCCTGCACGTGGCCATGCAGAGGCCCCCCGGACTCCGCCTCGGAAAGGGGCAGCTTGAACCAGGCGCCCACCAGAGCTCGGGAGAGCGCCCCGCTGCCAGACGCTTCCCAGCAGCTGCCCTGGGGCTTTGCTCCCCGGCAGAGGATGCGGACGACAGGCGGCGGGACGGGGTCACAGGGCCGCGTGCCTGGGGCTGGGAGCTCGGGGCGCACCGTCAGGGCGGGAAGCACGTGGGGCCACGTCCTCCGAGGCCGGCCGAGCTGGCGCCCAGCAGGCGCACCCCCGGCGCTGGGGCCCCGCCCGCCTTGGCCGCCCGCTGTCTGCCCGCGCGGATCCGGGAGGCGGGGCGGCCGCGTCGGAGTGCGCGGGCGGCAGGTGTCCGGCCGGCAGGCGTCGGGGCGGCCGGCATCGGGGCGGCAGGTGTCGGGCGGCAGGTGTAGGGGCGCCGTCTGGGAAGCGGACCCGGCAGGGCGAGGCTGCGAGTGGACAGATGGCGCCGCACGGGCTGAGTCCAGACACAGGCCGGTCGCGCGCTGGGTGCTCAGTCGGTCCGTCCAGAGCTGGCTGCGAGCACCAAGGCAGTTATTTTTACTGCCCGTCTGTCCCACTGTCTGGCCAGAGCGCGGTCGCTCACTGGGACACCCCTGGTGAGGGTCCTGCGGTGGGGACACGAGAGGAAGTGGCTGGGGCTCCCCCTTCTAACCACTGGTGAGGAGGCTGACGCAGGCTGCTGGGGATGCCGGCGGTCCCCCCTGCTCCCTTGTCCTGGTGACGCCCACACGAGGGGAGACCCCAGGCCAGGGCCTGTTTTGGTTCGGACCCTCCGAATGGAACCCCCTTGGCGCGCCACGTGGCCGTAATTAAGGTGTCCCTCAGGGCTGACCCTTCAGAACGGAGCCTTCCATCCCTGGTCTTGGTTCTCCAACGTGCTTCCCCTCAGAGAGACGACGGTGGCACGATGGTGGCACACACACACATGCTCCGTGGGCGCCAGGCAGAGGAGGGACGGTGCCCCCGGCCTCTGCGTCTGGAAAGCCAGGAGGAGCGGGCGCCGCCCTGGCCGTCCCGTGGAGGAGCTCCAGCCCCGCAGGTTCGCTGTGGACCCGCTGCAGAGCTGCAGGGATGCTGGGCACCCGCGAGGCTCCGTGCGCCTGACTGCTCAGGCCCTGACGGACACCCCCGAGGCTGTTGACGAGCAGCCACCATCGCTCGAGCTCATTCAAACCCCAAGCGTTGCTTTTCGTCTCCGGAAACTGCTTCCGAATTCCAGCCATTGCCAAGAGGCTTATTTCACTGGAGTGCTTGGGAATCATTCAGCGCGCTCGTGGCGGCGCATGCAGATGGGCGTGTGCGTCGAGGCAAATGGGAACCATCTTGCATCTGGAATTAAATTAAAGCATGTGAACGCTGAGATGTCACTCTGCAGCGTGCTCCTCGCTGCCGGGTGTCAATTTGATGTGAATAAAAGACTCCACTTATCTTCAGCTAATGATGTGAGAATAGGAGGGCTCAGTTTTAGAAATCAATTCCAGGGAGAAGTTTGGGCGCCTCAGCGTCTCAAGTATAAAAAGCCGCTCAGTTCTCCTTTGAAGATGCAGGCGGCGCCTCGCGTCGGCCGGGGCCCTTGGAGTCCCGCCACCCTAGGCTTTGCCTTGTCGGCAAATAATTACCTGATCTTCCTGGAGACGGGGGGCAAAAAGGGGCAGCCCAGGCGACTCCAGCGGCCTTGAGTGGAGCCGGAAAGCAAGAGCAACGGTGTCACGAGCTGAGGGCTGTCGGGGAAGCGGCGGAGAAGCCGCGGGCGCGCAGGATGTTTGTGACACTCACCATCCGCTTCCTGCTTCTCAGGTGCTTGGGGGCACGCGGGGGCAGCAGGCGGATGGAGAGCGGGTGACGGTGCTGCGGGGCCGGAGGGGGGCCGTGACATCACAGGCTGCGGCGTTTGGGACATGCCTTGGCCTCCTTAGCCTCCGGGGTTTGGCTCCACCAGCCCCGGGTCCCTGTGGATTATGCCATGAAGGCTTCGTTTGGCTCCTGCTCACCGAGGACGCCCTCGGTTGGGTTCTGTCTGCAAAGCCCCTGTCCCTACAGGGACGGGGCCGCGAAGGCCAGGAGATCCCGCCCCCGAGGACTGGTGCCTCAACCCTGTCCTGGCGGGTGGCCCCGCAGCAGAAAGTGCCGTCGGGCCCCAGGAGGGAGGCGGGGTGAGGGCCACACTCACTCCCCAGCCTGGTGAGGACCCCGGACTGAGCGGCCCCTGCTGACCGCGTCGGGGGAGAGCGAAGGCGCCAGCCTGGGCCGGGCCCCGCGTGCTCAGGGTGTCAGCGAGGGGTGAAGCGGCGGCGCTGCAGTAGTGAGAGGGGGCGATCAGAACGGTAGTTTAAGAAACGGAATCTACCCAAGGCAGGCATCTGACTATCGCTGTCCAAGGTAAACACCAAATAAGACGATGAATAAACCAAACACCGTGTCACAGCGGGGCGGGGGGTGAGATCTGGCACCGGCCCCTTCCCTCACAGCGGCCTGTGCTTCCCTGGCTGGGCGGTGGGGTTCGCCGCTGGCTCCCCTCAGGGGACACTCACCCGTCACCTGCCGCCCCGTCCCTCAAGACTCAGCCCCGCGTCCTCCATGGAAATGTCGCGCTCGCGCTCGCTGTGCTGTCTGAGTTGGGGTCTCTCCTTTCTCTGCTCCCCGAGCCTCTCTGCCGCCTCCGCAGTGCCGCCCCCTGCCCCATCCCGATGCCCAAGGCCCTGCTGGCACAGGCTAGTTGAGCTTGGCCCCCAACATAAATCATCATAAAACGTGATAAAAACGATGGTGTCCCCTCACCGGTCCGGGGGGGACCCTCACCCGAGAAACGGCGTGTTGTCCCTGCGAGTGCTGGGGGAGAATTCCTGGGGAAGGCTCTGTCACGGGGCGAGGCTGAGCTCGGCCCACCCTTCCGCCAGCTCCAGAGCTCCCGGCGCCAGCGAGGAGGCGCGGACAGCCGCGCGGGAAGGGCCCGGGCCGTGGGCAGACGCCGGGCAGCCACGTGGGGAGGAGCGGCCACCCCCCGCGAGGACAGCGGGGCTTCGGCTGCGGGGCGGGGTCCCTGGGAGGGAGGCAGTAAAAAGAATCGGCCGCACCGGCGGGACCTCGCTGCCCTGGGCTCCCCAGGACACGGACCTTGTCGGGAAGCAGCTCCCAGGCGCCCGACCAGCGTGTGGTCAGAGCAGCAGCTGCGCGGGCCAGCGCCTCCCTGCCGGGCCCAGGGCCTCCGGGTCGCGCGCCGGCACGAGAGTGCCCTAATTTCCCCAAGGGGACTGCAGGGGTCCCACGTAGACTTGGAATTGGTTCCTCCGTCTTCCACGCCGTGCAGGATTTCTCCCCGCCGCGGCCGGTACAGACTCGTGTCCCAGAAGAGCGGACACAGGTGTGGCAGCATCTGCCCCCGGGGACTCCCGGCCTCCTGCCCCCGGGGCCCCCGGGTAGGAGGAATGTATTCAGGAAAAGATTTTTGTTCATGAAGGAGTTAGCAAGGCTCTCGTGGTTCTCCTGGGCGCCCCCTTCCTCTGGGGGGGCTGAGCATTTGTCCTCGAGCCCGCGGGCCGCCGTCTGCCCTGGAGGCGCGTCTGCTCACGCCCCTGCAGTTTCGATGGGTCGTGTGAACTTTGTTGTTGCTGAGCTACGCGAGCGCTTTTTACACTTGGAAAGTAGCCTCTTGCCCGATGTGCGCTGGGGAACGATCTTCTCCCGACCCCTAGGCTGCTGTGGCTCTGGGATGGTTCGGTGGCCGGGTGGGGACCCCGGGGAGCGGAAGGAGCAGGAGGGTGAGTGTCCTGGGGGTGACACTGGGCTCCGGCAAAGGGTGAGTGACGTCAAGGTGTGAAGCTGTGCTCCTGACACCGGGTGGTTCTGTAAATGCTGCTAAGTCAAAATTTGATTTAAAAAAAAAGAATTAGCAAGGTCAATGATACAAACATCAAAGGAAAATCGCTAAGTAGAAACAGCGCGATCTGAGCACGTCGAGCACAGCCTTCTCCCTCTGCAGCCTGGTGTCCGACGTCATCCGTGGAATGAGCCAAAACCAATCAGCCAGTGGCCGGTGGGCACGGGAGCCGCTGCTCAGACTCAGTGACTCAGGTCAAATCACTGCAAATCACCGTTGAGAGCGACGGGGAGTGTCAATCAGGAGACGAGCGACCAGCCAGCTTTAACCCGGCCCCTCTGTGAGCGCTCAGCTGGGGCACCTGCTCATTCTGCACGCAGCAAGACACCGGACAGTCGGGCGGAGCCCCCACAGCAGCTGCAGGCGCCGTCGCTGGACGGTGCGCACAGAGCTCCAGACACCCAACATTGAAGCTAACAGCTTTTGAGATGATTAAATTTCATTCTGCTTTATTCATAAAAGCGATGAAAGAGCCGCTTCCAATTGTTATTCCAGGAAAAAACGGGGTGACACAAATCAGGACCCCCCCCCACACACACACACACACTCCCTGGGCAGCCATCCGCCTCGCTGAGTTGATGCGTCTGAACTGACACCACTTGTTTCTGCACTTTGAGGAGAAATCCTCCCTAGCCAGCCCGTGGTTTTTCAGTGGTTTGTGTCTCCAGGGCAGCAAACTGTCTGTAGCAACCATCTTCGTAGATGCCCCGTGGACGTGAATGCAGATGAGCATTTCCAGGAGCCAGTGCTAAGAAAAGTAACATGATCACGCGATCGTCGTGATTCAGACTTAATGCAGCCAAAGGGAAAAGTGTCGGGTCCTGGCTGGGCGAGAGCTTTTCCCTGCAGCGCTGAGCTCCGGCTCCCGCTTCTCTCCCCCGGGGCTCGGCTTCACGCTGGCAGCTCGGCAGTGGTTTCCAGAGAACCTGCCTCTCCGCGGGCCAGCTGACGGCTACGGAGAGGCTCTCGGTCTCTGCCGAGGTCATCAGCACTCACGGCACGTTCCCCTGCAGGCTGCTCTCACTACGTAGGCCTCCGACCCGCACAGACTTACGTGAGATCAGAATTTCACCAATAACACAGAATTTCTGTCAATGGGAAATAACTTCTTCGACAGCTTGCCTGGCATGGGCTCTCCCCCTCTCCCCCCCCCCCCCTGCGCTTTCATCTTAACCGGCCAGTGGGCCACAGAGACCGGTAACACGAGCCCAGCTCCGCGCGCTCCTGGAGGCGCAGCTCACTTTGCTCATGAACTCTGGCTGGCGTGCGCCCCGCGCGAGTCTCAGTGAGCAGCGTGATTCGCTATCCATACACATTTGCCAAGCGGGCACCGCGGTGAGTCCAGTGCCCACCTAGAAAGTGACAAATAGTTCTTCTTGTGAAGAGAGCGTTCAAGATCTGCTTTCTCAGCAGTTTTTAAATATGGAATCCAATATTATTGACGCCCGTCCAGTGCTGTACGTCCCACCCCGGGATCTGCTGATTTTACAGCTGCCAGTGAGCACCTCTCAGCCCCTCCGTTCTGACTCAGGCGCGGGCAGAGGGTGCGCGGCGCGCAATGAAACCCGCGGGGCATGGGCGGGCTCGCGGTTCTAGGGGTTCTGTGTCACTCCCCGGAGGAGGGGCGCTGTTAGGAATGTAGCCGAGGAAGAAGATCCATGAGGAAGGTTACCTGAGCGTGTCTTCCTCTTTCTGAAAGCAGTGTGGTAGAAATACTCTTCTATTTTTGAACCGAGACTAAATTTCCCCCAACCTTTATCACTTTTATTGAGCTAGAGACTTCCAGAAATGTTAGAAAAGAAACGGTATCAGCAGATCTTTCCAATGCTGCATGTGATTTCTTTTCTTTTCTGTATTTTATGAGTATGACGTCAGCCTTAAAATGGGGGAGTCCTGTCGTAAAGGACGACTCCAGCCGGGAGACTGGCGCCGCGCTGGTACTCAGCTCCCTCAGGAACAGGTGACGTTCTTGGGAAGCAGAGCTCCGCAGGCCCTCAAGCAGCCGCCTTGTCAGACTGTGGGCCGAGAAAACCCAAGGACGCCCACGGGCCGCTGTCTGGCCTCCGCACCTCCTCCCAGTCCACGGGGCTTCCTCTGGGCTCTCCACCCTCCTCCCTCGTCCCAAGGACATGCCTGCGGGTTCTCTGGGTGTCTGCACCGTCCCAGTCGGGTGAGTGTGGGTGTGAAGTGCCCTGTGATAGAAGGGGCCCTGGGGGGTCCTGACCTCAGCTGCTGGGAGAGGCTGCGGCCACCTGACCCTGAACTGAAGCCAGTGTGTTAAGAGGAATGAGAGCATGGAGGTGACTGTAGAAACGACTAGACTCCATCTGTCTTTATTTCATTTAGAGGTCTGGCAATGTTTGGGGCCAGAATGTGTCCTCGGAACCGAGCTCTTGTTTCTGTCCTCAGCCTATGGCCAGCCTGGCGTTGTCAGGGCAGTTTCCCTCCCAGCCAGGCTTAGTCTCCACATGGAGGCCCTTCCCAGAAAGCCTGCCTTGGCGGCTCACAGATGGCCTGAGGAGGAGGATGTGGTGGGTTCTCCCGCGGAGCCAGTATGTGGGATTCAGGGCAACGAGGAACTGCTGTACACAGAGGGAAGCCCTGCTGGTCCTTGTTTGTGCTGCAGGAATGAGGGAAGGCTTGGCTAACGGGGCTGTCCGCAAGCCTGTTAGGAGAGCGCTGGGAGTCTGGCTGGCTCGTGAGAGTGCAGTAACTTTGACAAAATCAGCAAAATAGATCAATGAGAAAAAATCCTTTTGATCAAGTTTAGGTCATCTGTGACATGTATCATGGGGTTTTAGAGTTCAGGGTTCCAATTATTGGTGCCACAAGAAAAGTATTTGTCATAATATACATGGAATCTTACATGCTTAAAAGCTTCAGAATTTCTGGGTTTTGCTTATTTTTACTGCCTGTTTTTTTTTAAAGATTTATTTATTTATTCATACAAGAACCAGGGCACAGGCCAGATGTGCGGGAGGGTGAGAGGATTCACCAGAGACAGAGCGGGGAACAGAACAGGCAGACTGACTGAAAACGCACTGCTGAGGGGAGCAGCAGGCGAGACAGGAGAGGTCTGCGCGCCATGTGGGACCCTCACCAGCCGGCCGGGATGGAACCCGCACTGCAGAGGCTGCAGGCAGCTTCACAGTGCTGCGCTCAACCGCCTGCGCCACCAGAGGAGGCCTTGCCTAGTTATTTTTAAAATATTTTATATTTTGTGTCTTTTTTCTCTATCATGGCTCAGGGTTTGCACAGAACAATATCCCTCAGTAAATGTTTGCTAATTGATGAATAAATGTTACTGAGAGTAGATCAGGGTTTGTAAAGTGAGGATGTTCTGGAAAATTCTAAACTATGTGAGTAAAACAAACTATTAGCATTGTTCATTGCTGCTTCAGAAAGGGGAGAATCCTGTCAGGAGCAAAATGCCTTTGCATCTTCAACTTCAAAAACGGACTTTTTAAAAGCTCATGATAAGGACCAGCATCCTGGAAACCTCAAGAGAATATGAGTCTCAAAATTGGAATGTGAATAACAGGTTTTGTGGAGTTTTTACTATAATCCAGAGCATCGTGTGATGAAAGATTTGGAAAAGCCGCCAGTTTTCCCAGACTCCCCAGGGGGCACAGAAAGGCCTCTCTGGGCTTGGGCAGGTGAGGCGGGTGGAGGGTCCCGGGGGTTCAGGCTGCCCGGGTCAGCCTGCGGGTGGGCGCCGGGACGGTGTCGCCTGTGCCCTGGACGGCGGCGTGTGGGCAGCGCAGCGGTCACACCAGCGTCCTGCTCCTGGCTCTGTGCGTGATGAGCCAAGAAACCCCCGGGGTGCTCCCGGGAGACACGGGGGCTCGAAATTATGCCACAGACCCAGAGCCAAGAGAGGCGGGGACGGCCCAGCGGGAAGGGAGCTTCACAGGTTGCATCTTAACCCCTTGCACCACCAGGGAGGCCCGGGATAAACTATCTTAAAAGAGCACAAATAAATTTTTAATCCTTGGTGAAAAATGACATATTTTTAGAATGTATTTTGAACTATGTATAATACACTTCATTATGATTAGGTAAAAGCTATGTGGAACTTACGAGCACATTTTATTTCTATGTATTGGTCTATAAAACACTTCCTAAAAGGACCAACAGAAACAGTGTACAGTACACTCGGCTGTAAGTCACCACTGTGGACACTAATTAGAAAGGTATTTAATGGTGAGCAGTAAATACGCTCTCGAATAAATCAGTCTAGGGAGAGTCTGTTTTGTTTTGACTTCTGGGTATTTGTAATTTCTACGGACTGCGTTACTAGAGCACTTCCTGTAAAACAGTCACTGGAGTATTTTTATCGACTCTTCTCCTCAAAAGAGTTTACACCCCTGTGCACTGGCTGTCATCCACATGAGTGAAACTTACAGCTCAGACCACTTTAATAGTGCAGAAGAGAAAGGCTCAGAGTCTCAGAAAGCAGGATGGAGGAAGGCCGCAAACAAAGACAGAAGAGATGTCCGCTCGTTATACAAACCAAGTGAAAACTCCACTGGAAGCGAGTCACCTGGGGCCCTGAGGAAGCTGTGCAGAACACGGTGCTCTGCGTTAAGTCAAGACCGCTCAGAAAGGCCCACTCAGCCCTCTGGCAACCCAAGAGAGCCAGAACCAGGTTTTGACACGAGGCAAGTCTCCGACAGTCAATATCAGTAAGACCTTCTCAGCTCTCCTGGTGGGGCCTGCTCTCCTCAGGCTTCCAGACATCAGAGGAAGCAGCGTGCCTCCCTGAGGGGGTTGGGGGCTGGCACTTTCAAGCGTTGCTATTTCCTCAGCCCCTGAGAATGGCGACCTCCCCAGGGACACTCGGTACCCAGGTGCCAATTTTGTGCATGAGAACATGGTTGAAGGCAGGAGGCCAGAGAGTCCCTAAGGTCAGCCAGTTCTCCCCACATGCGAGCCACTGAAGGGCATCCCTGGGGCTCAGCCAGACGGTCCTGAGACCACGTCGGGCTGCAGGCGTCAGTCACGGGACCTTCATCCCCAGGGGAGAGGGGAGAGAGCCAGTCCACAGAAGCAGGAGGAGAATCTTGAGAAACGGGGGCCTAAAAATGCCTCATGCAGAGAAAAATACCTGCAAACACCAGGATTTGATGAAGACGCATGGCCCCTGTAGGGGAACTTGTAAACGTGATCACCGAGCTGGTCCCCCAAGCTCAGAGCACTCACCGCAGGGAGAAATCCCTTGAATGACGCTACGACGGAAGGAGCACACGAGTTTACGTCTTCATGAACAGCTTTCTAGAGCGTCCTCAGAGGCGCTGTGAAGAGGAAAGTCCTTATAAACATTTTACTGGAGAAAAAGTTTTCCTGAAACCCAGAAACATTCTTAGGTCGGTGGCGAGCATAGCTTTCCACTCCGAGTATTCAAACAGGCAGAGCTTAAGCACGATGGATGGATATGTCTGTTCTTACTTTGTCTCAGTCCTAACGTGCATTCTTAATTATAGAAAAATACATGTCAATGTGCTATAAAAAATCATGCCATGAAGGAGAAGTCGTTTACTTAGTAACTTTGATAATTAAAGCAATTGCTGTTTGATATGCCACAGTCCAGCAGCATTTTATGCCAATTTACTAATTAAATTATTAAAAGGAAGCTAAGTGACACCCATTTTTAGAAGGAGAAAGCTGGAGCCTGGAGAGTTGCTCAGTGGGCGCTGGGCCTCCGTCAGCAGCTGGCCGCGTCCACCTGGAAGCTGTGCTCTTCCTTTGTGGAGAGCCTGGAGAGTCACCTGCACCTGCTCCATGCGCTAGGTCTGCCTAGCTAGGGCCCACTGGCGGCACCTTCCAGATCTCCCGGGTTGCTAATGGAAAGCATTCCAAGTGAATCTCTTGAAGTGATCCCTGGAAAGGAGAAAGGTGATTATAAAAAGTGTTTCCTGTGTTTTCCTGAAGTTGTGAGTTTCTAAAACGTAAACTCACCCTCACCCGCGGCTTATCAAGTCACAACTCGCCACCCCAGTCGGCGGCTCTAAACCGCAGTCACTCACATGCAGGCGCGCTGGGGCAGACAGCGAGTCACCCAGGGCCCTCTGGGCTCTCACAGGCTTGCACGTAATTGAGCAGATTGATGAGAGAACAAAGCGAGGGAGAAAGTGAGCACAAGGCGCATCCCTCTGGATGCCCCGAGATGCGCCCGGCAGCGGGGCAGGAAAGTCCTGGCGGCTTAGCTGAGGCCCAGGCCGGGAGCGCAGAGCGGGTCATCCAAGGTCTGCAGATTATGTCCTGCCTGCTCGGCTGCAGGCTTGGAGGCTATTTGTTCCCCCCGGGACAGGGAGGGGGCCTGCCGGGGGACAGCGTGTCCCTCACACCAGCAAAGCCTCTGTGCAAAAGGGCACCCTTTGCCCAGGCTCAGGCCCCCCCTTGGAAACCAGCCCTTCTTTCACCTAAGAGACATGTTTTGAGGGGACAGATCTGTGACCCCTGGAGTCCCGTGAAATTAATTTATGGCTAAATTAAACCTGCCACGAGAAATAAGAATACTTGCGGGAAGGTTTTTCCATGCAGAGGGTGTCAGGGAGAGAGAGAAGCAAAGTTTGCATCAGTGATGCTCAAAAGTATGTAACTTACGTAATTTGTCATTGCTGTGGGCCATCGCTTAAAAAAAGAAAAACATGATCTCCCAAATCTGGAAGAACGTAAAACATAAAAGAACCAGTCATTTTTCAAGCAAAAAAGTCATTAAAATTTGTATTTATCCTTTATAGTTCATTCAGTCCCATGTGGAAAAATCTCAATTTTTAGTAGAAATTTTTATGAGTCCCTTTTTTCCATAATCTCTGTCATTTTAATTCTCAGTTCCATGATAAACCTGCATTCTAAAGTATTTGTCAAAGTCCTTTTCCTGTGAATCCCTCTGAAAGTAAACCACCAGGGTAAAGAGTCTCTGCAAATGGCAAAAGATTTTAAAATGAACAAAATTACAGATTTCATTATGCTACAGTGACAAGGAAATACAATCAGTTCTGTGGCATAAAACGTTTTAGAATAATAAGCAGAACGGACCAGAACGTGTCAGAGTTTTAGGAAATTTCACATAATTTTATTTTATTTTTTTAGATTTTTTAATTATTTATGCATACAAGAACTGGGGTACAGACCAGAGATGCGGGGGTGGGGGTAAGAGGATCCACCAAAGACAGAGTGGGGAGCAGAACCGGCAGATCCACTGAAATCCACTACTGCGGGGAGCAGCGGGAGACAGGAGAGGTCTGCTGCGCCCTGTGGGTAGCTCCCTGGCGGGGGATGTGGCTCCATCCCTGGCAGTGACAGCCTGAGACTTAACCCCTAGGCCACCGGGGTGGCCCATAGACCATGCCCTTCGTGTATAAGTGTTCAAGATGACACATGGTGTTCATAGCAACAAACTTCTTTTAGTTTCTCTGCAGTGGGTGGTCACGAGTCATCCTGTGTCCAGTCACTTGAGTAGAATGACGAGATGTGCCACGCCTTCCAACCATTCAGCTTGGTGAAACTTTTCATTCTCCCCAGATTTGGGACACTGTCTTATTGGTGATAAAAAGGAACAGACTCAACACGAGGCACCCACAAGTTCCCCCACCTGTGAGGCTGCAGCTCAGTGTCTCCCAGTGTGGGGCCCCGATTCAGTCATGTGGGGCCACACGGTCAGGTCATTGTGCCTTAAATAAAACTTGATTTGGTCCAATTATTTGGTCTCATCCATCTCTAGAGTTTAAGTTACTAAAAGTAGCTGAAGGACGAATCGTCGCTAGTGATTTTCATCTTGTTGGTTTAAGGCTTTCCCTCTCAGGCAGGCTCGCCGGCCGGGGAAGCTTCAGGGTATCCCGGCCCGTCTACACTGAGTGCGGGCTGAAGACAAACTGCCCCATTTTGTTATTTCTTGATATTAACCACAAAAACTCACGAGATCGAGTCAGTTATGTTTCCTGTTAGGTCCCATAGGCTAATTCGGATCGATAAACACAGAATTCTTAATTCTAAAGACTTGCGTGTCTCAAATGAAAGCGTTACATTTTGAGTTAGTTCTCATTCACCAAAAATTACACCAGATCAAGTTTCTTGAAAAACATTTGGGTAAGTTGCTACTATATATCTGCATTTAAAATTTAAATAGATACCACCTGTAACTCACTTATATACAAATTAATTCTAATAATATTGCGGAGTTTAAACACAATGACTCACAAGAAGGTAGACACACAAATTTGCAACTGGATACAAACATAGTCTCTTAGTTCACATTAAAAATCTCAGCTGCATGTATTGGTTTTAAGGACATCCCATTGGACTACCCCTATTGTGAAAACACAAAGTTCTACTGATCCAATATCCGGTACTTTCTTTTGATCAGAAATTATTTTTAAATTTATACTTTAAAGACAGGTTCTTTGGTCCTTAAGAAAGTGGGGGCAGAAAATTTACATCATAGGGCCTCCCTGGTGGCTCAGGGATTAAAGTCAGAGCTATCAAGCTATGGCAGGCACCATGGCCTGAGTCTGATCCCCCGCCAGGGAGCTGACCCACACCTTGCTGCAGGCCTCTCCTGTCTCTTTGCTGCTCCCCTCAGAAGTGGATTTCAGTGGATCCACCTGTTCTGCTCCCCACTCTGCCTCTGGTGAATCCTCACCACCCCCTTCCCTGCATCTCTAATCTACACCCCAGTTCTTGTATGCATAAATAAAAATAAATATTAAAAAAAAGAAAATTTACATCACAGAGACAGATTCTAAGGCTTCCTAAGGCTAGAGGTTTTTTTCCTCCCTTTTTAAATACCTAGAAAGACGGACGATGAGTTGTTCTTAAAGTTTTGCCTCTGGTCTGGTAAGGAATCTACTTGCAGAGCAAAGATAGCCTCATTCCCCATAGCATGTGGGTTGTAGCCTGTATTGTGTCATCAGGGTGACATGCCCATTCAACTACATTTTTTTCTAATGTGCTTTCATGTAAGGGACCAGTTCCCAATATAACCGTGGAAAGTAACACTATTGTATACTAGAGTAAGTGCCCTCTTCAGCTGTTTTTACAACCCGTGGGCTCAGACTAAAACCATTCCCAACATCATCAAAGAAGGTCCTAAGATAACTCCTACTGTGTAGAAATAGTGAAACTCTCATCTATCCATCCATATTTAAGGCTAAGACAATAACTCACCCACAAAACAGATGGTGTAGTAGTACAGGAAGGGACAGCCTGAGGTCTTTTTCCTTACATTTTGCTGTTTATTGACCCAAATTGGCTTTGGATTCAAAACTGTTCATTTTCCTTGAATCTGCAGTTTTGAATTGGTACATAGAAGACAAATTTTGGAAACTTAAAGGGGCTCCCTAGTGGCCACTGGAGACCTTATAGACATCTTTGATATTATGGACTAGCAAGCTAAGAATTTTGCAAAAGCAAGACCATAATCTTTGTTAAGACATGATCTTAAGTCTGATTACTGTACTTTTATTAAAAACATTCCCTAAGGCCAGCCAAGATGATTCTCAACTTTTCTTTTCCCTTTTTTCCTTCCAATTCAATCTTTTCCAATAAGAAATTTAATTTGAGAGCTCTCTGAATTTTTCAAAAATCCAATATGCAATTTAGTTTAAGCAATTTGGAATATTTCTAATTCAATAGCCACTCAACCAACCAGTAAGATTTTTTTTATAGCTTACCAGAAATTCCAGAGTAGTTCACTCCCAGCATAAGCCATGACAAAAGTAAAGGCTTGAATCATTAAGTTTCAGCTACAGTTTGGTCTCCTGGAGCCAGATGCTGACCTAGGATGCATGTATGGATTTGGGGTGTGCTTTACCGTCAAGATGCAGGGACACCCTCCTGTGTTTGGCAGGTGCCACTCTCACCTGCTCCACGACCAACTCATCCTTCCATAGTGGATTCCTTTGAGGCAGCAAACTCTAATAGCATTTACACCCTGACCCACACCCACCAAAGTATGTGGCTTTTTGACTTCCAGTATTTTTGTAGCAAGAGCTTTGGCCCTAGTGCTCACTGAGATTAACCGCACAGAAAGCAGAGGCTGGGGGTGGAAACACCTGTACCCAAACCTCAAGACTGGGAAAATTCGACAGGTGGGTAGATGGCCAGCTTATGGAAACCAAACAGAAGAGCACCTGCAGGTGGAAAGGATGTTATTCAAACCTTAACAGCATATAAAAACATGGAAAACACCATAAAACAGCAGATCCCCCGGGTAACATGAAACAAAAGACTTGGTGATATAACGCCCAAACACAAACCAGACAGCCCACATCTGCGGAACAAGAGCCCTGCTTTGAGGGTTGAAAGCAAAGGTCTCAGGAGGCCCCAAAATAAAGACCTGACTCAGGCGCCTCTTCCGACAGTGATGTTAAAGTTCTGCAAGAAAGAGTCACCCAAGAAGCTGGCTTCACTATTCCAAAATGTTTGGGGCAGAGAATTCTACGTTATCCAACTGAAGCCAAGTAAGGAAGTGTGGAAACATCTTGGAGGTGGGGAGGAATCCAGGAAACAGATGCCTTTTAGGGCCAGCAGCTGCTATTAGGGTCAATTCTATAGAACCAGACATTACAGTATTGCCGTAGTATCCGCCCTAGTTGTTTTGTCTCTCATCAATCCTACATGTAGAGAGAGAAACAGTCTCTGAGGGAGCGCAGGAGTCTGACTGGTGGAAACGGCTCTGGCTCGCGGAGGCGCTCCCCGTCCTTGCGCCCATCCCTGCCGCCATCTTGGTGACCAGCCATTGTGGGGGTCGTCTGGCTGGTCCCCAAATGCTGGAGCAGAGAGGAAATCGGCCTGGCCCCCAATGCCCTCGTCCTGGCCGGCAAATAATCAGATACCGAGACGCCCCACACGCGCCGAGACTCTCCGCGCGACGCCCACGCGGGGCGGAGGCGGGGCCGGGTCTGCGCGGAGTCGTTGGCCGCGGGCGCCTTTTTTGACATTTTGAGCTGAAATAAAGAAAACGCCAAACGCCACCCCGTCGCCCGGCGGTTCCTTGCATTAAAAAAAAAAAAAAGTTCACCTGTGGACACGCCGGCGGGAGGGGCCGCGTCCCCCGGTCCCCGTCCCCGTCCTCGGGCGCGCAGGACACACGGACAGGAGGGAACAGGGCGTGTTGGTCTCGGGTGAGGAAAGGCGCGCTGAGCGCGAGGACGTGGGGGTGTGGGGGGGCCGGGGCCGGGGCCGGCGGGGGCGCCCAGGGCGGCCCTGAGCAGGGCCAGGCCGCAGTCTGGGGCTCGAGCCTCTCGAGGGTGTCCCGGCAGCTCCGCCCGCCCGGGCTCGCAGCAGCCCTGCCGTGCCGTGTCCGGGCTCCGGGGCCGGGTCCAGAAAGCGCCCCCCGCCACCCCGCCGGGCCCGGCTCCCTCACGGCCCGCTGGCCGGCAGCTGTCCCCCGTCGCTCTTAGAACTCGAGGAGAACGTGCTGGGCAGGCGCGGAGGCGGCGGCTTGCTGCGCCCGAGGCCATGTGGAGCTTTAATCTCTTCTATAGCGGGACATGGACGCGAGCAGTGGCTGGAACCGCTGACCCCACCTGCACTCCTGCGCGCCGAGCCCACCCGGCATCACTCCCGAGCAGCCCGGCCTCTCCCTGCGGGACACCGGCCTGCCAGCCCGGGGTCTGCTGGCCGGCGCCCATCAGGATCCCTGCGGGACCGAGGCCTGCCCGGCGGGGTGGGCGCAGAGCAGCTTCGCCAGAAACAGCCCTTCCCTCTCCTGCGATCCGTTCCCGCCATGAGGCCCGGGGCCCGCGGCCCCTGGTCCTCGCCGACAGGATGACACCGGCGGACGGACCTTCTGACGTGACCCATTGGGTCTCTAAGGGCCTTTGGGTGAATTTCTTTTTAAACGGGAAAACGAGCCCAGGTCTGAGCGGGCACCCCTGGGCTAAGGCCTCCCCGGCTCCCCCCGCGCTGCGAGCTGTTCTCCCCTGGCTGGAGCACGTGTGATTTGTGAGGGGTATAACGTGCGGTTGGTCTTCGCCACAGCTCCTGGCTCACAGCCCACAGCCTGGGATTTCCCAGCCCACCATGATGATGGCGGCACCTTTGGGCCCTAGTATGGTCTGTGTCTGCAGCTCGCAGCTGCGGGGGGAGTGGCGGCCTTGCAGACAGCGACGCGCCCCTCTCGCAGCCGGCTTAGGCGGGCGGAGGCCCGTGGGGAGGGCCCAGCTGCCAGGGGTCCCAGCCAGGGCAGGCCCCCAGCCTGGTCTCCCGGCTCCAGGGAGGGCAAGGGCTGCAGGCTGAATCGGTCACGACCGAGAAAGGCACTAATCCGTCTAGCTTATCTCGGGGGGCCGCCTGCACCCCAGAGGGGCAGGCGTCGGGACTGGGGCCGTGCCTCAGCATGCTCCTCCGCCCGCTGTGTCTCCACTCGCCGCTGGTCTGTGTCCTGATGGCCTCAGTAAGAATCAGCTGCCCGGTGGGGAACAGTCTTCTGGAGTTCTCTGAGTCCGTCTAGGAAACTCTCTGCGCCCACACTGGGGGCTGTTGTGGGCAGCTCCCCTTATAGCGGTGGGCAGGCGCTTAGGCAGTGACCAGCCGTGGCACCCGTCCCTGGAGGACGAGCCTTTCACCAGCGGGATGCTGGCCCCGGGTGGACAGCAGCATGATGGCGGCGGGTCAAGTGAATTCTCTGCTGGCTCCTATGACTGCCTAGACACACACACACACACACACACACACACTCACACTCACACTCACTGCGACTGGGTCCAGGAACTCAAACGACCAGGGAGTCCCTCCATCTGCTCTCATTTCTCGGATCTCGAGTCCCAGCACACACTCAGATATACTCCATGTGCGGCCTGATAGATCCAGGACGACCTCTGTGCTCAGAACCACTTTTTCTTCCTTCTCGATGACTTAAGTTCTTAGTGATCCTTCTTCCCTCACACGCAGAGCCTCTGGCATCACCGTGCTCGGGCCGAGAGCAGCCCTCTGCCCCCTCCTCCAGCTGGCCCCAGCTCCTGCTCCAGAGGCATCCTTCGGCGCCCTCCCTGCGCCCGCCCTCCAGGAGCCCTAACTGGGCAGCTCGCCGCCCCCCCCCCGGGCGGGCCATCACAGAGGAGCTCCAGGCTGAGCTGAATCGCCCTTGCCTCTCTCTCTCCACCCACAGTGCTTCTCCATGGATGAGCCTCGCACACGCTGCCGCGGCGGCCCTGCCGTCGCCAGACCCCACCGGGCGCTGACACACGCCCAGGTCGTGCCAGGCCGCCCCTCGGTCACCTCCCCCTTCGCTCCCCACGCTGCCCTCTGACCGCCCCGCGTCCCACCCCTTCCCACGACCCAAGCCCCAGAGGAAAATGAAAGCGTGCATTTCCCACACCCTTCTTGACTTTCTGTCAAACCCGAAAACATTCCAGATTCTGTATTTAGTTTTTCCTTCCCATTCTCAGAGCTCCAGGCCTGTGTCTTGAAAAAGTGACCAGAGTTGGGAGCGTGGAGCAGTCATTCTGGTCCGAATCGCTCCTGCGGGTCAGGTGCGTACCCGCAAGCGCGCGTCCTCGTATCTGAGGTAGAGCACGGACCTAACTTACGGCGTCTATTGCTTTTGAAAGGCCCATCTCACTTAACATGGAAGCAAGCGCGGGACCGGCAGCCGGGCATTTGGGAAGCGGTTCCGGAGAAGAGGCGTCGTCGAGCACCGTCATGGCTGCTTCCTGGAGCTTCAGCCAAGCATCGAGCCCTGAGGTACTCCGAGATGGGGAGGCGGAGGCCTGCCCAGCGCGCCCCGCCGCTGTTACTCTCTCTCCGCCCCGCGCCCCACAGGGCTCTAGGGTCTTGGCTTCGAAGAGAATGTCTTTACAAAAGAAATTGTGGGCTCCGGGGTAACTGAAGAAAGGGCGTTCCCGTTTTATGCAAAGCACGTGTTGTAGCGTTCATCACCCTGTGAGCCTCTGGGAAATGATGCTACTTGGCTGTACAGCCAGCAGCGGCCAGGGAGAGCCCTTCGCGGGCAGCCGGCGGCCAGTAGCCTCCTCTTTTTAAAAATCCTTTTTGGTTTCTTACGCCCCCCCACCCCAGGAGCCAGAGTTAGAGATCTGAATGAACATGAGCAATTGCCGTCCGAGGGTGACGCCTGCTGCCGCGGGCTGGGCCCTGGGCTGGGTCTCCAGCAGCCGCACGCCTGCTGCATAGACCCTCCCTCTCCTGCTCGCTCGGCTCCCTGCCTGTGGACGCTGCGGACGCGTGTAAGTGCATCATCTAAACCTTCATTTTGCACACCAGAGAACTGACGTGTACAGAGGTGACTCAGCCCGGGTCACGCAGTCCGCCCATCGCTCCGTGTTCTCCGCAGAGGGGTCGAGGGTGATGACAGGAAGAGCAGAGCGATAATGAGATAAAATAGATAAATGACGAAGGCAACCAGAAATAAGACAGGAAAAGCCAACGCTTATCCGGTGAACATTTAGGGGCTAGGAGCTCCAAATCCACCCCGGCTTCCTCCCCAGGCTGCCCGGTGGCCGGAGGCCAGGTGTGGGGGGAGCAGCCCGCGCTGTCTCCCTGAGCACGGAGGGCACGTTCACGCCTGCAGGCGCTCACTCCTGAGATGCTGAGTCACACGGGGTGTGGATAGGACGGGGGCCTTTGGGCTTATCTTTTCTTTCTTTTGTTCATTGGACTTTAAATGAGAGTATTTTTATAATCACTACTCCACGTTATGTGTTTTTGAAATCTGCTTGTCAAAACACTCTTATTTAGGGCAGCAGGAAACAGGCAAACGAGGTGACCTAATTGAAGCCATCCAGTGGATTTGTTAGGTTCCATCTTCCTTAAACGTGGAAACACGCAAGAAAATCTAGATGCTACGATAAAACCCATGTGCATAAATGAAGTATTTTTGGCCCCGGGGATAAACACCCGGGGGGGTGGGGGGTGGGGGGGTGGGGGGTGGGGGGGGTGGGGGGGTGGGGGGGTGGGGGGGTGGGGGGTGGGGGGGCACGTGGAGAAAGAATCTGCGGCCTTGTGCTTCAGGAAGTTAGCAACAGGCCTCCAAGTGTTTCCAGCAGCATCGTAGCACTGGAAACATCTTCTGGAAGATTTCCCTGTAGATGTCTTCTCTCTCTCTCTCTCTCTTTCTCCCCTTCCTCCCTTCCTCTCTTTCTTTCTTCATAGAAGAGCTGGGGTGCAGGCCAGAGGTCTGTGGGTGAGACGACTCACCAGAGACAGAGTGGGGAGCAGAACAGGTGGATCCACTGAAATACACTGCTAAGGGGAGCAGCGGGAGACAGGAGAGGTTTGCTGCGCCATGTGGGTAGCTCCCTGGCCGGGGATGGACTTGTACTGCAGGGGTGACAGCCTGAGAGTAACCCCTGGGCCTCTAGGGAGGCCCCCCACTAGGTGTCTTCCGTACCAGCAGGACTGAGTCCTCTGTGTTGGGCTAGTCGGCGCATCTTCCGTGCCATAACCCAACGTGAGTGAGTCCTGTTCAGCCAGCTTGGGGGTGATAAGTAACTGAAGCTTCTAATATGGACATACCATCGTTATGCGATCCCAGAACATGCACATAAAACAGTTTGTTGGATGATTAACTCCAAAAGTATCTAAAATTGTTTCCCTAAAATGGAATAACGCCACTGGGGAATCTGTCATTTCAGTATGAAGCCACAGTCTCCTGTGAGATGTCCAGCTGACTGTGTGTTTTACAAATATGCTCTTATGGTCTATCTTTGAAGACAGGAAAATAAGGTTAAAGAATCAGTGAAAATCTTTTAGTCCACACAAAACAACTTCCACCCAAATGATCCATTTTGTCTTTGG
The DNA here is from genome assembly GCF_014898055.3 of Talpa occidentalis. Classification (NCBI taxonomy): domain Eukaryota; kingdom Metazoa; phylum Chordata; class Mammalia; order Eulipotyphla; family Talpidae; genus Talpa; species Talpa occidentalis. The sequence goes on along the minus strand of NW_023605306.1, from coordinate 24,438 downwards.
AAAGTGCTCCCTGTTTTTCTCATGATTAGCATGTGAGTCTTGACCATTTATAGAGAAATTAAGATTCAAACTAATTTTTCTCTCAATTATTGTGCCCAGTGTTTATGTAATGTAGATTAAGAGAAACAAATGGACTCTCAAGGGATGCATTTTTAGAGGCCATTTACAGAGTTGAATCGTTCACAACTTTAAGTCATGAATACAGCACGTGCAGAGTCCTAAGCTAGCGTGGGGCCGTTACTGGGACGTCTCTGAAGAATTTTTGCAAATCCACAATTTGTCAGCATCGTATTTCTTTATTCTAATCGCATTCATAGCATATGAGGAAGAATGTTGAAAACTGAAGGTGATGTTTTCACGTCTTTACCTTATTCGTGACTTTCATTGGGTCTGCATCTGCGGTTTCCTCTAAGCGCGAGACCAGCCTTAGGGTGGGACTCACACACCCCCCCCAAACCACACCACACACACACACCCCCACACGTCACGTCATAACCACACCAGGATATTCCTTTCAAGATGTTCTGTCAGATGTTGGATTTTATCAAGTGCATTTTCACTCCTAGGGAGATAGTTTCATCCTTTTATATCTTATTGGGACTCATTTTAACAGCTTTCAGAGATCATATCAATTTATTCTACTGCATATTTTAATATCTTGTTTAAATGGTAGCATTATTATTCATAAGTGATATTGGTTCAGAATTTTGTGTGTTTGTGGTCTCTGTGTCAGATTATGGCAAAGCATAAACACTTACCATGGCTCTCTAATTTATGCTCTGAAAGCGGTTAAGGAGAATTGAGTTACTTTTCTTTACAAGTCTGCTAAAATTACCTATGAAATGCTGTGGAATTTTTGTTGTTGTTGTTTTTGCGTGGGTGGAGATGTCGGTTTTTTAAGGACCTCAATTTGTTCTACAGCAATACCATTTTATACTTTAATATTGATCTATGTTTCTTGCAAAATCATCAGACTCATCTGTGTTTTGAAAGTTGGAAGGAAAATTTGAAAAAAAAAATCATAAACTTTAATCTTTCCACATTTGTGTTAATTGGCCCAGGACCTCCAGCTGTGCACAGGTCACCCCACTTGCTTTGACTGGGTCAACGAACAGTTGTGGGGATCTGGCACATGCCTCAGGAACCGTCCGGAGACTTGAAGGCTTTGCACATACAAATGAGTACATACACGAGTGTGCTGAAGCACAGGTCATGGTCTGCCTGGAGAGAGCAGTGCCAGGCTGTCCCGGTAGCAGCGTCATGTCAGTGTGAATCCAGGCTTGCTCTGTGCTGACACACACCCCACACACTTACACACCCCACATCACACACTGCAAACACATACACACACACGCACCACACATACACACACACACACACACACACACACGGCACCTGCTGCGTGGGCAGGGCCTGAGGTAGTGAAGGAATTCAAATTAGCTCCAAAAAGAACCGAGAGCTGACACCCGCTCGGCAGTGAACTCACTCAGTGATGCTGTTCCATGGAGAAGGCAGGTGGAAACGACTGCATACTGGCGGCTTCAGTTATTAAAATTCTAGAGAATTCTTCTAACTAATTTCAGGTGCTAGAGAGAGGACGGGGGAGAGGCAGCGGGGGCGAGGCAGCGGGGGCAGGGCTGGAGGGAGAAGCCCAGCGGAGCTCGAGGCACCTCTTGGGGGACACTGTCGGGGCAGCCGCGGTGCCGGCAGCAAGGCCGCTTCCCAGACCACATGGGATGGGGCGTGACAGACGTGCCGCGTGTCCTGGGCCTGTCACACCTGAATGGAACCATGAACAGTCATTTAAATGGTCCATGAATTGGTCCATGAACGACTTTCTCTGAGCCTGGAGGCCGGGCTGGGCCCCCGGCTGCGTCTCATGACTCATTCCTGCACCCACATCTGGAGTCTGAAAAAGGCAAAGCGGACGCTTCACGGGCTCCCGCCCAGCTTCGTGTCTGGCCTGCGGCGCCCTCGGCTGAGCGCAGCGTGCGGCTCGCTTCCTGCCTGCGTGTCAACGAGAGGCCTGCGAGCCCTGGCGTTTCTCCACCGAGTTTTGATGCCACTCTGTGACAAATCTCCCGTCCGGAGGGGCTTCATCGCAGATGCCCATGGTGGGCAGGTGCCCATGGTCCCCTAGCCCCTTGGCCCTCCTGGGCACGAACAGACGAGGCTCGTGCAGGGCGGGCCGGGCTCTGGCACGGGAGCAGAGCTGGCCGGAAAGCCGGCACCCGGCCCCTCGTACTGCCCGGCCCACACGCCGAGGCCGCCGGGCATCTTTCTCTGCACGGGGTCGCCCGTTCCGGACTTTGCCCACCGATGCGATCACGCGTGTGCGGGGCGCCCCTGTGCGTGGTGGAGGAGCGCGGGGGCTCGGGGGTGGGGGTGGCTCCTCTGAGGAGGTGTAACTCTCTGAATCGTGTGTGGAGCTGTACACCGGCGTCCCCTCAGAAGTTAGTTAATTGCAATAAAGATGCTCATGGATGTTCACGGCAGCGTTAGTCATCGCAGCCCCAGCGGGGAAGGAACCCAGCATCTGCCAGCTGAGCAGCAGGCACACAAGAGGCGGCAGAGCCACGCAGAGGAATGTTAGCCGGCCAGGAGAAGGGATGAGGACTGACGGGTGCTGCCCTGGGGATGAGCCTGGAAGCATCACGCTCCACTGTTTTTCTTTCAGTTGGCTGTTTTCCTCAGATCTGTTGTTGATTTTTAATCAGAACCCATTCCTGGAATGAGGGAACCCCCCCACTCTGCAGCCCCTCCCCCGCCTGCCCTCCTCACCCTACACCACCCGCTGCTGTCCCCCGCCCTCCCTCGCAACCCCCACCCCACCTCCCCCAGCCTGCGGGCAGCAGCGGCAGCTTAGTTTCCTCTCACCTGTTCAGCAGCTCCGAGCCCGCCAAGGACCTGCACCGCCATTCACCGGGAGGCCTTTTAAAACAATGACCACAATTTATTTGTCTAAGGGTTGTTGTCCGTATTCAAACTGAAGAGAAGTTTCAGAACAAACTAGAGGGATCCAGTGAGGTCTTTTCACAGACTGACAAGAGGACGCCCTGCACAGACATTGCCCGGGGTACAGTCTGGACCAAGCCCTGGCCTCGCCCATGCGCAGCGTCCACGGGCCGGCGTGTCTTATCGGGTTGCTTCTGCTGGGTCTCAGCAGCGTCTCCTTCGAGTGCGTGTTGACACTGGCCACTCGCTGACCCGGGGTTTTAAGTCCTGGAAAGCCCCGACTTCCTCGCGCCTCGCTCCACGTGCGCCCGCGGCCAGCCCCGGCCCCTGTCCACAGGCCCTTCGGGCTCCCTCAAGGCCGCTGGGTCGCTGCTGAACCACAGGAAGCCAAAGCAGCCAGGAGCTGAGGCGCGGGCCCTTCCCTCGGCAGACGGGCGCCTCGGGGGCCGCGCCTGGGCCTGCGGTCTGGAAAGGCCGCGCACCCTGTGGCTGGAGAGGCCGTCCTACCCCGCTGCGCACAGCCCCCCCCGAGACCCTCCCCTCTGTGCCCCGTGTTCCCGCCTCCGCGCTGCTCTCTGCTGCCCGCGTCCTAGAAGCCGCGCACGTTCCTTTTTCTAGGGAGCCCAAGGCTCACCAACGGTTTCTCCTCTTCCAGCTTCCCTACTTCCTTTCCACTAGAGTTTTCTTTCTCTATTTCAGCTCGCCTTATTTCTTCCAATTTCTCACGGTCTCCAATTTCCTGCAGGAGTCAGAGCTCGGGAGGCGTCTGGAGGGAGCATCGCCAGCCTCTGCAGGGCTCTCTCTGCGGGGCTCTGTCCCGGCCAGCTTGCCTGTCCTCATTTTTGAAGATGTTATTGCTTTGCCGATTGTTCACATAAGTGGTTTCCACAACTGTGTAACTAGGGGTGACGGCTGCACACCTGCCTCCCTTCCCTCCAGCGCCAGTCGGAGTTCAGTGCTCGGGCCGGGCCCCCACGCTGGCGTTGCCCCCCATCATGCCAGCCTGTGTGCCTGCTCTCGGCCCTCCGGGCGGCGGGGCTGCGAGCACCCTTTTAAGAGAAGCAGGTCGTGGGCCATGTTGTGGGACATTTTGCTGCAGGATCACGATTTAGCACTAAACAGCCAAACCCACTCTGCTGCACCGAGGAGCTGTTCTAGCTGCCATTTGTTTGGTGCCAACCCCAGGGCGACACCGGCTTCCTCACGTCTTTAAATTCATAGAATGGCATCGCAAATGAGCAGACTTGGTGTTAGCCCTTGGCTAGCGTCTGCCTGATGCCTGCAGCTACAGCATCGGAGTCAGGTCGTCATCTGCCCAGACTAGCGTTTATTTTACAAGAAAAACACTGGCTGGAGCACCCCCCATGCGCCTCCCTGCCTGATCTCTCGGCAAAGCGGGGTGGTGGCGGATGACAGCCACGCGGGAACAGCGGGGGACGCCGCCTCGCGGGGCTGCTGCTTCAGAGATTAGATTTTAGGCACAAGACGCAGAGAACAAGACTAAAAGTGTTGCGTTTTCAATACGAGGCCACGGGTTCCTCCCAATGAGCGCGATTCCTCGCAGGCCTGCGCGGGCGCTCGCGGGCCGGGGGAGCAGGTGGACGCGTTCGTTAGGCGGAACGTCGGACGCCTCCTTCTGACCCCTGGAGTCCCGCTTCCTTTGTATTATTTCTTGTGACCTTTCCATGCGTTCATCTTTGAGACGCCCTCCTTGCTCCGTCCTTGGCACCCCGCGTGACGACGGGGCTAACTCGGCGTCGCCAGCTGCGGGGCGCGGCCATCCGAGGCGACGCTGAGGGGGTGCTCAGCGTCCTGCCGTGGCTTTGGAGGGGGTTGTCAAATTTTAAAGGTCGAGAGGTGCCTCTACGATGACCCTCATTTCAAAACGGACCCTCGACAGGCGGGGCCCGGTTCTCCCGCAGGTCCTCTCGTCACCCACGTTTCCGAGCCCCATCTCCACCCTCCGGCTCCCGTGAAGCGCGGGTGTCGCCCCCACAGCTCAGAAAGTCGCGTGTGGCGCCGGCGATGTTCCCCGTCACGGAGGCAAAGGGTTCAACCTCCCTTTGGCCACTCGGCTCCGTTCTCACCAGCATCTCTGGGCTAAAGTGGGGATGAATTTCCGAGCCGTGTGAGGCTCGACGTTCAGTCTGAGGACAAGGACACTGAGGACGTCCCCCCCGCGGCGCCTGCTCACGGTCCCCCCCGCCCCCCCCCACGGCTGGGCTCCCACACCTGAGGCTGCGGGCGGGGCAGCCCGGGGTGGAGAGGGGCCCCCTCCGCCCGCCCTGCCCCTCGTCCTCTGCGTCCTCGGCCTCCGAGGGGCTCCCGTCCCCGAAAGGGTACTTTGGCCTGCAGTCATTAGAGAGATGTGAGACTCCATCCACCTCGCCGGCTTCCAGGCTTAGTTTTAATCACTGTTAATGAAGGTAATGATTTAGTGGGTGGAAAAAACGAGAATTAAAAAGAGCGATTGGGCTCTACGTGAGTTTCATAACCGCTCCCGCAGAAGCTCGCTCTGTGTCTCAGCTGATCCATTTAGCTCCGTGTCTGGAAATTATCCCTGAGAATAAAGGGAGATCGAAGAGTCCCCAAACCCGAGACATAGTCAGGCGTTCGTTTTTTTAAGGGCTATAAAATTTTAGCATTATTTCCCCCACATTCTAATATTTTGTTCGTCTGCCATTAAATTTAAAAATAACTGATATTTAATGTGAGGTGTAGAGTTTCTGGATAATGATGCCTGTCACTTGTAGTGCCCCCTGGAGGCTCTGAGGAAGGGAAACACTGCAGGCTGTGCTCCCTGAGCCCGGGCAGGACCCGGCGCACATCCAGTGAATAACTAAGGCTTTGGGGGGATGCGCCAGAGGGCTCCTCTCCAAGGCCTCCAAAGCCCCCAGGCACTCTGGCCTCTGGGATTCCCACAGAATGGGAGGTTTCTGCAGACAGCTGCAACCGGCGGCGAGGGCGAGGACAGACCCTCAGACGTCCGCCTACAGTGCCGAGTAACTGAGCAAGCAGAAATCTTTGGCACAGCGTAAAGGGCCAGAAGTTTCCCCCACGCCCTCCTGCTGCTCAGGATGCTCTTCTTGTGGGGAGGGAGGAGGCAGCCACTCAGCTCGCGGGGTTGGGACAGCCTAACCTTGGGAAAGCTGGGAAAGCCGGGGCAGGTTTCTGCGCCAGCAGGAGGAGCGCGTTTGCAGGAGCAGCGCGGGCGCGGGAGGGAGGCGGCTGGAACACAACCAGGAAGACACGTCAGTGGGCTCCAGCCTGGCCAGGTTCGTCAGGGCCTCCTCCCTGAAGGAAGCGCAGTGCTCCTTTGGGAAGAAGAGCCCTGCACGGCTGTGCGGCTGCAGGCGGAGCCCGGGAGAACACGCCCGGCGAGGACGCGTGTCCCCACAGGAGAAGTCACTCGAGGCCGGCCCGCTGAATAGCAGAGGGACCGATGACGTCCCCGCTCGCGCTGGGCCGAGCGCGCGTGTAAGTGAGGTCGGTTGGAACAAGGCAGAAAGTTATTTTCAAATGTGTTTTGAGTGTCTGGGCATTGGCCGAGTCATTGTTCAGAATGGCCTGCGTCCTCACACAAAAACGCCCGCTTTGAGGCTTTATTTAAGGACGGTTATTTACATCCCTTTCAGGTGTAAATCTGTTTAGAAGCAGGAACAGGCTCCTGTGCAGCCTGGGCTCCCTAGGGTGAGGGGGGCGCAGGGCAGGGATGGGGTCCAGGGGTTTGGCGAGGACAGATGTCCCTCAAGTGCAAGGCGCGTAACTGTCCTGGAAGAATCCTTAAAGCAGATTATTTCCTGGGCACTTCAGGAGCATAGACCCAGTTGTGAGGACTGATTTCCTTCTAGAGGTTGGTCTTCATTGGGAAGAAATCAAACGCTGTTGCATTTCTAGATTGTTCGGAGGGCAAAGACCCCACCAAATCCTGCAGAAAGCTGTGGGGACAGAGGGGCATCGCTGCGAAGGCCAAGCCAACAAGACAGACTGTTTTGTTTTGGAAGACTTTGTCAAATATCTTAATTATGTTTGTCAACCCTACATAAAAGTGCAATAGCCCACTTGGGATTAACAGGTCAGATCAACTGAGGACCAATGAAAGGGTCACCGATGATTATATTTCCGCGTGTGAGAACAGAGAAACACACCACAGGGTGTGCTCCCTGCAGATGCAGGCGGAAGCCAGGACACGCCCAGTGAATCAGAAGCGGATAAAGAGATCAGAAGACAAATCGCAGCAGCAGAGGTGAGCAGCGGCACCGGCACCGCGGGCTGTGACCCGGCTCAGACGGGACAGGCTCGGCTCGGGGCCCCCCACCCTGAGGCTGTCGCCCAAGTCAGCCACCACATGTGCACCTGCAGCTCGCGCTCTCCACTGGCTCTTTGTCCTCTCGTCCTCTCCCGTGGCCCCTTCCACTTCAGAAAGCCCTTCTCTGAGCGTTCAAGCTGTCATGCTCCACTCTTCTCCACCGCCGGCCCTTGGTCCCTCGCCCATGCACCCCCCTTGCTCTTCATCTGCACCCCTAGCTGATGCGCCCAGTGTCCCGACTGTGAGCAACGCCCGGATCAATCGCCACAACCCCAGCTGCTCCGATCTCCAGACCGTGTCTAAGCTGCCCGCGTCACACATCAGCTCGGATGTCTAGTAAGCAAGTCGGGAGCCAGCAGCCCCGAGAGCCTCCCCACCTGCCCTCATCGGGGTTTGGCCCAGGCGCAGGCACGTCCCCTGCACAAGGCTCAGGCCCTGCCACGGGCTCCTCTCCGCCCCACGCCCCACCCACGGATTCCTCTTGTCTTCCCTCTTTTCCTTTTTACTTCGTTAAGGTGAGGAGGGCAGGGCTTGCCACCCAGCTGGAGCCTGTGAGTGATGCACATTTTAAATCTTTCCAGGAGGAATCTGACCATCGCATCACAGACAACGCGGCTCTCCCACCCCGTTCCGTGCGGGTAAACGCAGGGGGCGAGGCTGTGGCGGGTTAGCACATGAATCAGGCGTATTATTTCTAACATTTAAAAAGTTCTAAATGTCAGACTTATGTTAAATTGCATTTTAAACGCCCTTGATCAAAGGAATTACATACCTTAAACATTTTGACAACACAGTTAATCTAAAAATGCCACAGCCTTCAGCAGCGGGGGGACTGACTTCTCCTGTATGGAGGTGGCTGCACAGGGGCGCCAGGCCGCGCTGTGCGCTGGGGTGGAGACGGCCTCCCCGCTGGCCTCCTGCCACGTTGCTCTCCTCCTGCGCGGGCACGGGTGATCCGTCCAGGGTCTTCTCCACATCGTTGGGCTATTGAAGAGGCTGCGGTACCCTGTACCCGGAGTCACATTTTCCTGCTTTAGAGCAGCACGAAGACTTTGGTGATGTTCAGAAATACTGTCCAGAAAAGCTGCAACCCCCCGAAGCGTGGAGCTGTGCTGAACAGGGGCCCGCACGGCGGCCGGGAAAGAGCGAAATCTTTGGGCTGAAGCAGAATCCCGCTATAAGTCTGCAGGAGAGACACTGGACTGTTCAGAGTCTATGTAAACCTGCAACGCGTCCGCCCAGCTGTGGTTCCGGGAGAGCTGGGCTTTTATTGGACATTTTCTTTTCTTTTTTTTATTTTTTTAGATTTTTTTTATTTTAACATTTATCGTTTTTTACATTTTTTAGACAATATTTGCTTCCAATAACTACAGGGAAGGGCCTTGCAGGCGCCTCTGGGAGGCGCAAACGCTTGGCACAAGGAGCGCGCGGTCAGTCTTTGGGTCGCACCCGGCTCCCCACAGCTCCCCAGGGCTCCCCAGCGCTCCCCAGTGCTCCCCAGGGCTCCCCAGGGTTCCCCAGTGCTCCCCAGGGGTTCGTGGAGGGCACGGGCGGGGCGCGGCGCTGCCAGGGAAACCCCGCGGCACCGCCTTGCAGACCTTGGGCCTCGGGCCGGGCCTGGGCTCCACTGCCTTCAGTGCCCTGGGCGAGGTGCAGCCCGAGCGCCACGCTTCATGGCCGGTCCGTGTTCTGCCCAGGGCAGGGCCGGGGCCCACCCAGGCTGGCAGCCAGACCCTTGGCAAGCCCCCCAGCCCCTGTCGCAGCCCCCCACCCCTTGTCTCCAAAGAAACCGTGGTTGGGTGGCCCCCAAGGGTCGTCCTCACCCACCCGAGGAGGACTGGCCAGACTCTGGACCCCAGGGCGGGGACGGCCCGCGGGAGGAGATACTCTTGTGTAAGGTGCTCGGGGCACATCCACACCGCCCTGCCCTGCCCTGCCTGCACAGGAGCTACCCGCTTTCTATAGATTGTTTTCTTCCTCCTGAGACAGCGGAGTGTTGATTCCATCTCAGGAAAGGAGACAACCCCAGGGAGAATCACCCGGGGTGACTCCCCCCTCAGATCTCACCCTCCCGCACAGGCCAGGAGGGCTTGGCACAGGAGGGGCGGGACCGGGCGGGGCTCCTGGAGCCCTGCTGGGAGGGTGGGTGCACAGTGAGGGCTGCTTCGCTGGTGTGACAGGCGCGATGGCGGCTCCCGCCGTAACCCCTGTCGGAGCCCACCTGTACACGCGCTGCACGCAGCGTGCATGTGCACACGTATCATGCGGCACTCCCTGCACGCGCGGTCCATGCGGCGTGTTTTAACAGACCTTTTTATTCATGATTGTCCTGACAGCATGTTCTAAACGTCCTTTTCCTTTTCCCCTAAGACAATTTTTAATGTTTATAAAAGCAGACGAGCTACCGATGTTTCAAAAGAAACAAGCCGTCACCCACGGGGGCACAAGGACACCCTCCGAGCTGCCGAGAGGCGGCCTCTGGACAGGAGACGCCCGCTTGGTGCCCCCCAGGCTGGCTGGGAGGAGCCCCCCAGGCCGGCTCTTTCTGTGGGTGTGGGGGAGGGGGTCGGCCTGCCAGCGTCTCTCCATAAATCACATCTGAGGAAACGTGATTTGGGATGAGATGCTTTGTGTTTTTTTAAGAGACCATTTTAATCAGCAGGGGCGGCTTCGAAGCCCTTAAATATCAGCACCAGCGAATGTAAACACAGAGAGAAAACAGGCTGGCCACGCCGGGGACCAGGAATAAGCTCAGGGCGCAGCCGGGGCGAGGGGAGGGAAGGGCTGGAGGGAAGGGCCTTGCGCCGAGTCTGCTGGCGGGAAGCAGGTGGAGCCCCGCGCGGGAAGGAGTGAGGAGTGTCGTCCCGAGGGAGGCTGTGACTGTGGAGACCGAGTGGAGACAACAGGGTTTCAGCCCTGAGGGGGGAAGCCCTTGGGCATGAAATGAACTAAATTTGCTAAACAAAAGCTTTTAGAAACGTTGACCAGCGGTATTGATTTCACCTTGTGTGTTGATGTTGCGAAGAAAGCTTCCCAGGGCGCCTGCAAAGGCAGGGGGTGTTCGGGGCTCTGCAAGGCCTGGTCCTCTGAGCTGCAGTCGGCGGTCCCAGGAGCGCGCTGCGACCGCAGCCAATGCCCGGCTGCCGGGGGAGAGAGACATGACGTTATCTCAAGGGTGGGCGCGCACAGAGGAGCAAAGATGTAACCCCGCGTCATGTCCACACGGGAACAACTAACAGTCCAGACGCAGACATCGCTGTTGGCGAAGCAGGGGGAAACAGCTTCCAGGAGATCATCATCTGACGAAACATGATCCAGTCACATCTAAACCAGCAGATCTCTGTGTAGCGTGGAATCCGGGCTCAGTTTCCATCCTGGGGGTTACAGCAATTTCCCTGGCAGCGGCCACAGCCCATCGCGCTAGAAAACATACACCCCACAATCCTGCAGTGTCCTTCACGGCCAGGGGCTCCGAGGGGTGCAGGGGACTAGCGGGGAGAGCCTGCCTCTCCGTGCCCCGCACAAAGCGGGGTCGCTTCCCCCCTCCCGCACTTGGTGCTTTAACTCTGTCCATCCAGAGACCCAGGCGGGCGGCAGAGAGCCTGTGTGCCCCACTCCATCCCGAGCGTTCAGACCAGCGTAGGCCAGCACCCCAGCAAGGAGAAGAGGCCCCAGCATCGCCTGAGGAATCCAGGAACCCTGAAATATATGAGGCAAAACTGCTTTGTCTTCTCAGAGACTAGAATGCTTTTCAGGAAATTGCCCGGCTCCCAGTTTAGAGTTGTCCAGTCGTGTAAACAGTGTCCCCCACAGTTACAAATCAAGGCATTTATAGGGCTTAACAGTGATGCCCTTGAATACAGACCTTCCCATTTATGACACTCCAGTCGCTCTTGTCCCGGGTCAAGGCCTGGAGGGCCAGTAGGAGCGTCCTGTCTCTTCAGTTCACAAGCGCAGGCCGACACCCTCCCCCCAGTGCTTTTCTCTCCCCCTCTGCTTGCGTCCTGAGATAAAGCCCAATGGGATTAGAGTGTTTGTCTCCCTGTCCACGCGCACCGGCTGAAATGTTGAGGGCAGCAGAGAGCAGCGTCACGAGAGGGAAAGAAGGGCTTGAAGGGTCAGACAATTGCCGAGTAACCGTTGGGTGAAATATTTTTATTGAAAAGCAATTACAACAAAATGAAAGACAGCAGGTGTGTTCTTCCTAAATCACGAGAGAAACGTCAGCCCGAGAGAGCAGGCATCGCTACCATTTAAGATCCGTTTCTCCTAGTAACAGACTCCGAATGCTGATGGAATTACAAAGACTTAACGTCCTCGTGGATGGATTAAAACCTCAAGGACCCATTTCCTTCTGAGACCATCATTCTTTAATTCAATGTGAACATTTATCTTCACTGATGTTAACAGGAATTGTAAGTTCCATTTCCTCGGGCGGCTTCCCCCGATCATTAGCGCAAGCCTGAGGGCTTGGACAGAAAGGGTCCTAAACTCTCCGACTCTTGATGGGTTTTGAAAGAGCCTGCTGCCTCTCAGGCTGTGGAGTGCCGCTTAGGACGGAAATAGCTGCTTCCCTTTAAGTTTCAAGAAGGCCCAACAGAAAGATGCAGAGAAGTGTGTAGGTCATCCTCTTTGGTACCTCCAGAGCGCATGCCTTGTGACAGGTCTCATGTCATTTCAGGTATCCTTATCTATAAGCACATACATGCTATGAGCGAGCATGCAAGCAGTGCAGATTTCCACGTGAAGGCATGTTTTCACGACGTGTCTGTCACGTGGCCCTCACGTGGAGAGCAGTGCTAGAGCAGCTCCCGCGGCCTGACCGGCTCCATCTGCTCTCAGGCTTGGCAGTGCCAAATGCCAGCGCCACCTGAAAGCACAGTTTTGTTACATTAACTGCTACTGAAATTGTTAGGGGGAAAGGATGTCCTCAAGCTAATTCCACACAGGCTTTGTGGACTCCACCCCCACCCCAGGCCAAAGCCAAAGACACTGGGAACCCCAAATCCCATCACCACCACAGGGAAGGTGGCTGGGACCTGAGGGTGGGGTTCAGCAGCCAGGTTGGTATAAAACCAGACAAGTGGGCTTTGGGGGGGGTCCCCCATTTTGGCTCTCCGCCATCTCGCAGCATCCGGCCAGCTCGGAGAGTGCTTTTGGGTTTCCAGGTCGGCGGATCGGGTGGGACGCATGAAAGACTTTATTTCCTATTTCCTCCCTGAGTTGTACATTTTCCTTATTTCCTTTTCCCTTGTAACTAAACCTTTTATGAACCTTTTGTGTGTGCCTGCCGTGGAGTATTCATAAGTCCCTTGTAAGCGCGGGTGGGGACCCACAGCCAGGCCACCCGTTCAATATCGGGGCTGCCCTATAACAAGGTCACCTGCCACAGCCGTCACTGGCAGCCGGAAGACTAAACCCCGGGAGACAAATGGCTTCCGCCCCCCTCCCTCCAGCGCGCAACCCAGGCTCCTGGTCTTCAGAACACGGCTGCTTCCTGCGGAGAAGCAGAGTCCGTGGCAGGGGGTGGGATGTAAGTTTTCATAGCTCCATTCAGGTTTCTAATGCATCATTATTTTGAAATGAACATAAAATTATTTCTACTCAAAGTTGCAGTTTTTAAAATTCTTCTTGGCTGGATATACTTGCAAGGTGGAGGCCAACTTCTAGAAATCCATGATTTTCAACAAGAAGCGGAGGAAGAAAATATCACAAGGGCCTGATACCCCACGACGTTGAAAGTCCTGTATAAAGCAGATTCTCTTCTCAATGGATAGGTTTTCTTCTAAATAGATTATCAAATTATAGGCGGGACTTCCATATTATATCTTACTTTAAAACAGGTTTAACTGACCAAAAACCAATTTGCAGTCTCAAAAACATAGCAAGACACCCCCTAACAGAGCACTCCCGAGTTATTCCCGAAGACAACCCTCGCCTCAGGGTGCCCGGGCGCATGCAGGCTCCACCCCATCGCTGGGACGGCCCTCGCTGGGAACAGATCGCGTCTTGGGGATTTTAACCCTCCAGCGTTCTGCCAGTTGGGGGAGCGAGCCCGGCTCACAGATGTGGAGACTGAGGCGGTATTTTTCTGGCTCCAGGCTGGCTGAGGCCCCGTGTGAGGGCATCTGGCAGAAGCCGCGCCCAGGCCTGTGGCCGGCTCTGCTCCGGGAAGGAAGCGGGCCTGGGCGGCCGCCCCTGCTGCCCTGGACACGGCGTCGCCCACGGAGACCTCCTCGAGCAGGAACCGCTGCTGCGCAGCCCCCTCCGGGAAACGGCCGGAGGTTGTTCCTGTCCGGGGCCTGCGTGAGCGTCGAGGCTGCAGGCGCGCTGGAGGGCGGGAGCGGGCGAGCCCTTGCCGGTGACGCGCGGACCGGGGCTGGAGGCCTGGGCGCCGGCGCCCGCGCTGACCGCGCTCTGTCTCCGCTCGCCACACGGGGCCGGAGCGCAGCCCACGGCTTGGAGATTGGGCGGGGCCGCCGCTCCGCCCCCGCTGCTCCTGGGCCTCTGCCTCGCGCTTCACTCAGCTCTGCGGGCGTGGAGGCCTCTGCCCGCGCGTCCTCCGGCTCCGCCCTGCAGAGCGTCCACGCTGCGGAGCGTCCACCCTGCGGAGCGTCCACCCTGCGGAGCGTCCATCCTGCGGAGCGTCCATCCTGCGGAGCGTCCACGCTGCGGAGCGTCCACCCTGCGGAGCGTCCACCCTGCGGAGCGTCCATCCTGCGGAGCGTCCACCCTGCGGAGCGTCCACCCTGCGGAGCGTCCACCCTGCGGAGCGTCCATCCTGCGGAGCGTCCACCCTGCGGAGCGTCCATCCTGCGGAGCGTCCACCCTGCGGAGCGTCCACCCTGCGGAGCGTCCATCCTGCGGAGCGTCCACGATGCGGAGCGTCCACCCTGCGGAGCGTCCACCCTGCGGAGCGTCCACCCTGCGGAGCGTCCATCCTGCGGAGCGTCCATCCTGCGGAGCGTCCACCCTGCGGAGCGTCCACGCTGCGGAGCGTCCACCCTGCGGAGCGTCCACCCTGCGGAGCGTCCACCCTGCGGAGCGTCCACGCTGCGGAGCGTCCACCCTGCGGAGCGTCCACCCTGCGGAGCGTCCACCCTGCGGAGCGTCCACGCTGCGGAGCGTCCACCCTGCGGAGCGTCCATCCTGCGGAGCGTCCACCCTGCGGAGCGTCCACCCTGCGGAGCGTCCACGCTGCGGAGCGTCCACCCTGCGGAGCGTCCACCCTGCGGAGCGTCCAGGCTGCGGAGCGTCCACCCTGCGGAGCGTCCACCCTGCGGAGCGTCCAGGCTGCGGAGCGTCCACCCTGCGGAGCGTCCACCCTGCGGAGCGTCCACGCTGCGGAGCGTCCACCCTGCGGAGCGTCCACCCTGCGGAGCGTCCAGGCTGCGGAGCGTCCATCCTGCGGAGCGTCCATCCTGCGGAGCGTCCACCCTGCGGAGCGTCCATCCTGCGGAGCGTCCACCCTGCGGAGCGTCCACGCTGCGGAGCGTCCACCCTGCGGAGCGTCCACCCTGCGGAGCGTCCACCCTGCGGAGCGTCCATCCTGCGGAGCGTCCACCCTGCGGAGCGTCCACCCTGCGGAGCGTCCATCCTGCGGAGCGTCCACCCTGCGGAGCGTCCACCCTGCGGAGCGTCCACCCTGCGGAGCGTCCACCCTGCGGAGCGTCCATCCTGCGGAGCGTCCACCCTGCGGAGCGTCCACGCTGCGGAGCGTCCACCCTGCGGAGCGTCCACCCTGCGGAGCGTCCACCCTGCGGAGCGTCCATCCTGCGGAGCGTCCACCCTGCGGAGCGTCACCCTGCGGAGCGTCCACGCTGCGGAGCGTCCACCCTGCGGAGCGTCCACCCTGCGGAGCGTCCAGGCTGCGGAGCGTCCACCCTGCGGAGCGTCCACCCTGCGGAGCGTCCAGGCTGCGGAGCGTCCACCCTGCGGAGCGTCCAGGCTGCGGAGCGTCCACCCTGCGGAGCGTCCACCCTGCGGAGCGTCCACCCTGCGGAGCGTCCACGCTGCGGAGCGTCCACCCTGCGGAGCGTCCACCCTGCGGAGCGTCCAGGCTGCGGAGCGTCCATCCTGCGGAGCGTCCACCCTGCGGAGCGTCCACGCTGCGGAGCGTCCACCCTGCGGAGCGTCCACCCTGCGGAGCGTCCAGGCTGCGGAGCGTCCACCCTGCGGAGCGTCCACCCTGCGGAGCGTCCACTGCGGAGCAGCGGCTCGCAAAGCCCACATGCAGCCGCCGGCGGGGAGCGCGAGCTTCGCTGTCGAGGGCGCGAGGGTCAACCCCTTGCCGCCCTTGCACCCAAGTGCGCACGCGTCGCTTCTGCGCTTGTTCGCCGTTTTTCAGCCAAACCGCCCAATCCCGCCCCAAACTGCCTCCCTCCCGGCACAGGCCGCAGCCTGGTCGCAAGCGCTGCAGGAGGCGCCGCGTCTGCCTCTCACCCGCCCCCTCCCAACAGCCGTCGCTGGGCCGGGGTGCCTCCAGCAAGACCCCAGCGTGGGCAGGGCCTGTCCCGCCCCCTCCCTGCAGCCACCTCGTGCGCCCCGGCTCCTCGTGCCACGGCCCCGCGGCCTGGCGGGAGCGCCCCAGCCGCCCTGGGCCTGGAGCCCGCGGGCGCATCTCTTTTCTCGGGGCACGGAGGCCCAGAGGCCGCCTGGTCTGCACCGGGGTTCAGAACAGGGAACCCCAACCCCGGCGCGGAGCCGCGGTGGTTCTGCTCCCCGCGGGCGCCCGAGGCGCAGCGGGGCGCACGGCCGGGCTCGGCCTTGGTGGTCGCGTCCCGACAGCCCGGCCCGGCAGGGTCGGGACAGGCGCTCCTTTGTTCGGCGCACGCCCAAGCACTGGATCTGTGTGTGGCAGTTGTGAAAGGGACGGTGTCCTTGATTCTTCTTCTTCAGGCTGGCGGTGTGCAGGAGGCGGCTGGTTTCTGGGTGTGGATTTTGCACCCTGCTACTTTACTGAGCTGGTTGATTATTTTGAGTAGCTTTTCACTCTACTAAAAATGGAGCTACCAGAGGACCCGGCAATTCCACTCCTAGGGATCTACCCCAAGGACACAAAAGCATTGATTCCAAAGGGCACCTGCACCCCTCTGTTTACTGCAGCTCTGTTTACAACAGGCAAAACCTGGACACAACCCAAATGCCCAAAAATAGATGACTGAATGAGGAAGATGTGGCACATGTACACCATGGAATATTACTCAGCCATCAAAAAAGATAAACTCCTGCCATTCGCAGCAACGGGGATGGACCTAGAAGGAATTACCCTCAGTGAAATAAGCCAGAAGGAAAAAGAAAAATATCAGATGGCTTCACTTCTAGGAGGAATGTAGGGGAACCCAGTAAGACATCAGTGTAGAAAAATAGTAACAGTACAGAACACAACAGAGCAAAAAACAGACAATCATAAACCAGAGACGTCCTGCAGGGAGGAGGCGGGAGGGGGATCGGAGGGCGGGAGGGAGGAGCCCAGGGGGCTGGGGTGATGGGCACGGGTGCCCTGGGGAAGGAGACTCTATGGGGACCCCCTGAGGGGGTGGGGGAAGCAAATGTTGTTTAAAAATAACAAAAATAAATTATAAAAAAAATGCATTCTTCACAGAGGTTTTAGGAGCTCAAATGTCTGTCAGCCAGAGAAATACGTCAGGTGCCACCGTGTGAGATTAGAAACACAAAAATGTCCAACTTTTGAAAAAAACCAAGAAACTTAGGCAAACATCCTAACCTCGTTTCTTTTTTATTCTGCAAACCATGGGATTTAACACACATTAGGGTTTTGATGAACATAACTTTTTCATTTTCGCAGCGGTGTAGAGGCTAGGACGCTGATAAGGTAAAGGCAAAATTCTCACTTGAAACTGTTCTTCAAATCTCTTTCCCTCTTAGTCTTTAAAATCCTCTACTCAGTTCTGGAAATGATGAAACAACAATAAATTAATTCTCAGTAGCTGATCAAAGAGAGCATAAAATCTTAAGTTGATTGATCTATTTGAAATGCAGAAAATACTGAAATGTAATTTTTATCTGTCACTACACAACATGTAATCTTAATGAAAAGCATCATGTGACAGGGTCCTTTTGAAGTTTGTACTTCCCAGAATGCACACGGCATGAACATGCATATGGTCATTAAGGATCCTTATGTAATTTTCACTTTTATGTGCATAGTCACTCTAATAATGTCTTCATAAGTTAATACTTGTGTTGACCACGCTGTTGCAATGCGTGTTCCGTCAGAAAACGTCAGCAGCTCTCCCAGCGGAGACCGGTCCTGCCCGCGGGGGGCCAGCCCCACTCAGCTCCTGCCGAAGCCGGGATGTCACACACGGCAGCACCGGGGTCCCGGCCATAAAGGCAAGAAACGCCGTCTGGGGTTTGGGGGGTAAGTCGTGGGAGACCCACCTCCGAGGAGCCTCGTTCCGAGGGACGGATGGAGGTGGGGGCAGAAGTGAGCAGGGAGCAGAGGGCCCAGGGCCCCCAGGACCCCTCGGCAGGGCCGCAGGGCCGGGCTAGCTGCGGTGCCCCTCTCCTAGCCACCTCCCTCCCGGTGAAGTCACGCTGCTTTCATGCGCTCCGGGAGTTAAACACACACGTTGGGTTCATTTCAGAGTGTTTAAAAATCACACTTGGCTGACGGGTCAATCGTTGTCATGATGATATTCCCGGGAGGACAGCTTCACCCGACACGTGGGGCTCCCTCACTCCCCGGAGCCCGGCCCACACGCCCCATCTCCCCGCCCTCTGCCCCTCCGGGTCGCCGCCATATTCTCAGAGTCTAAGTGTTTCTTGTTCCGTTTCGCCAGTTTGTTCTCTTTGGTTCCTGACCCACATGAGAGTGACACCATCGTGACTCTCTCGCTCCCTTTCCGACTCGCTCTGTGCGGTCACCTCAAGGGCATCGGTATCGTTGCCAAAGGCACCGTCTCATCATTTTAGTAGCCGAGGGGCAGCCGTTGCCTGTACGGCCCCTGACTTCCTCCTGCGGCTGCTGGGGACCGGCCCTGGCGTGGTTCCGTGGCTCGGCCCTCACGAGTCCACGGCCGCGAGTGCAGGAGCGGAAGTACTTTGTGTCAGAGTTTTCATCCCCGTTGGGCAGGTGCCTAGGAGGGGCGCTGCTGGGCCACCGCAGTCCCGTCGTGGTCTCTGTGAGGAATCGCCACTCCATTTTCAACTGAGGCTGCCACAAGGACACCCCACAACGCGTGAGCGTTCCCGGCCTCGACGCCTGGGCAGCACTTGTCCGCTGTGATGAGGACCCTTCTCACGGGGCGAGGGCTCCCCTGTGGGTTGATGTGCGTGTCCCCGGCAGTCGGTGACGCCGAGACTGTCCACTGCGCCGTGGCCCATCTGCGCACACGCGTGCCAGCCCGTGACATCGCTGGAACAAGTCCACGGCCACCGGAGGCCCTCCAGGGACCCACACCCAGATTAGAAGCTGCATGGCTTTAAGAGAGGTGGAGGATAAAGGTGGCAACAGATCAGAGAAATCTTGATCTTCCCGACATGAAAGGCTTAGGCCGGTGTAAGCATTTCGCAGGAGAACATCAAAGGAAAAGGCTCGGCACTTACTAGGGCTCGGCCCCCTCAGACATGCCCTGCCTTTTCCACAGCCGCTTTCTGCTCACAACAGCCCCGTGACGAAGCCCTTCGCTTCTTTCTCGGTCAGGTGTCCCTGGGTCCCGGGTCCCCTTCGGTTTGGAGATACCTGTCATTTGTCCTGTTTGAGAACCATCCAACGCGGAGGTCAAATGCCTGTTCTCGGCTCTGCCGATGATGAGCAGGACGGTCCAGTCCAGCTGACACCCAGGTTCTGATCCAGGGGACCCAGAACCACAGCCCCCCACCCTGGAGCGGTCCCCTTGCCGGGCTCCCCGGCGGACACTCCTTGGGGCTTTGTTTCTTTTCTAGTCTTAAAAAAACACCAAACCAAACCAACTCTGCGCTGACCCGCAGAGCACAGGCCTCCCTGACCTCCCCCAGCAACAGCTGGTTATTTTCTGGCCGCCTACACGGTCACTCCCCGCTTGTTCCTGGCGTTGTCTGCTGTCTCAGCATCGCCCCGACTACTCTGTGGTGAACAGACTTAACTCAGAAAAGACCTTTCTGGAGCCACAAAGTCCTGCGGGTTAGACTCCCCCAGCCTGAACGGGGGGACCCGTGTCTCTTTCTCCGCCACCGGAAGCACATGGGGGCAGGAGCTGCGTGTCCATCACGCAGCTGCACGTTTTCAAGCGACTCCCCGTGTGTCGAAGCCTCGGATGACTGTGACTGCACGAATTTAATTAGTTATATTTGGAAGAACTAGAGGACATATTTTAATTAGATGCCCTTAAAAATGTTTCTCATTACAGTCTTGAATTCCACTTGAGTCCTCAGGCGCGGCGTCTATGCCTCGCAGAAGCCGGGAGGCAGGGGCGAGGTCCAGAGCTCTGAGGCCCCGGAGCCGGGCCCGGGGGCTTCCGTTAGCATCCGCAGAACCTGGGTGCGGGGTTGCAGGCCTCTGCCTACTAGTGTTTGCAACCTCTGTGGTTTATAATTATTTCAATATAAAAAAGTTTTAAAATCTGCCTCTTTGAAAAAATCACAGATGTAAAGATAAATGAAATCAGAGCAGGGAAAGAGTCATATTTCAGCAGGATTTACAAATAATTGAAAACATGAAACAAACTGGTGCCAAAGGAACAGCGTGTTAGGAGTTAACATTGCTAATTTTTTTTTTTAAATGAACAACAATATAACCAGAAACTATGTTGGAGTTGAGAAATACAGTCGTGAAAGAATTATTTTAAATTATTTTTATATGAAATCTACATCTTTCATGATTAAACTAAGAGATGTTACTTCCAAATAATGGAAAATACACTTTTCCAAAGTCCTTGAGAGTGTGTGTGCATGCGTGTCTGTGTGTGTGTGAGGAACGAACTGATAAAAGACAAGCACTTAATACCCATATTCAAAAAATACAATTTCGAATGTGAAGCAATTTCTCCAAAAAGGAGATAAGGCAGAACTCCCTGGTGACGAGCATGCCAGCTTAGCGTCTTATGCACAGACTAGCTCCATCCTACCATTTCAGAATATTTGAAGAAACTAAGAAAGAACACAAAAACACTTTGTTTACTCCAACAGGCATTTTATTTTCTTAAAAATAATAAAACAGCCTTGCTAAGTAGGGTCAGCCCGGTGTGAAGAGAGTGACGGAGTCTTCAGAACCTTTCCTTTGGATGTTCTCCAATTAAATGCTTACACCTGCTTCATCTTTAATGTCGGAAAGATCAAGATTCGTCTGATCAGCCCAGGAAGGGGACTTTGAGGATAGAGAATCTTCTAATGTTAAATCACGAAATCACAATCCTTTGAGGATGGAAGTGGCTCACAGTTAAGTAATTGGAATATTTTGGGGGTGACTACAACACTCGAGGAGGAGCTGACGGGTTCGTGGAAGTCTCCTTTGCTGGGGGATCAAGTAGTTGGGAAGAGTTTTCGGGCGCAGGTGCCGTGGAAAATGCGCAGAAACCCAGAAAGCACCTCTGGGTCCGCTCGCGGTGGGCCTGCGCTGGGGAGGGGCTCCGCTTGGATCTTCTGTCCACGCGCGGGGCCTGACTGTCTCGGGGACTCATTTTGTGAGTGGGCGACCGCGGGGTGCCGGGGAGAGGCGCCGGGAAGAGGCGCCGGGAAGCCGCAGCGACTTCTGGGGAGAGGTAAGGCAGCGTCTGGGGTCTCAAAAAAGGATGGAAAACCCCAGTCTCTGCTCCTTTGACGAGGACGGGTCTCGAGAAGGGGAGGCCGGCGCCGGCGCCAGCCCGGGGAGAGCAGGTTTCTCCCTGCGTGGCTTTTCCTTACATCACCTTTGGATCGAGGGGACCTTGGTGCCCAAGACTGGATGTGCTGTGGGGGTTCAGGCTCATGCCCCCGTCACAGGCCCGCCGTCTCCCCACCGTCCCCTGGGCGCTCCCCTTTCCTCTTCCCGGACCCTGGGAGCTCAGCTCTGTGGACTCTTAGGGTCGTTTCAGTTGTTTCGTCTTTTCCTTTGCCGTGTTTCTTCAAGCCCCATAGACGTTACGTGTGGGTTTCTCTCCAGGCTCTCAATGCCACTCCATCGGTCTGTGTGTCTATTTTCATTCCAGGATGATGATGTTTTGACTATTATACGTTTGTAGTATAGTTTGAAGCTGGGGGCGCGATTTCCCATCCTTTGTCTTTTTGCCAGGATTTCTTTGGTTATTTGTTATCTTTGAGGGTCCACATACATTCCAGTAATATTTGCTTGATCTCTCTGAAGGATCCCTCTGGAACCTTGATAGGGCTCTAATCTGTCTAGGTCTTTGGATCAATTGACAGCTTTAACAATGCTAATTCTTCGCCCACGAGCAGGCTATATCATAAGGAAAATGCTCTTTGGTAAGAGATGCCCCTTCATACCTGTGGGAATGGCCCAGATCAAAAGACGAGAACCAAGTGTTGGCGAGAATGTGTAGGAAAAGGAGGCTCGTCCACCGCTGGTGGGAATATAGGCCGGCCCAGTCCTTATGGAAAACAGAGCGGAGGCCCTCGGGATACTGACAACAGGCCCTCCGCATGGCCCAGCAAGTCCGCCTCGGTGTCTCCCTGAGGAGCACTCAGAGGCTGTCCCGTGATCGCCGAGGCGCCCTCCACAACAGCCAAGTCATGGGGAACTCTAAGCGGCCAACAGCAGTGAGTGGGCCGAGAAGATGTGTCTGTGGCGCAGTGGGGTCCTGCTCAGTATAACAGCGGTGAACGCTGCCACATGGGGCCACAGGGGATGATGCTCAGTGAGCCAGGCGGAGAGACCGGATGGGCTCACACGCGTGTGCAACACAGAGAGAAGAAACACGTGGAGGAACTGCCAAACCCTGGAAATACAAAAGCAAACCCTGGAAATGTGGCTTTAGAACCGAGGCTACGCGGCAGGAGGGTGCGGGGACATCCGCAGGAGAGCGGGCAGCGGACCAAGTGGCGGGTCCGGGGTGGCTTGGTGCGGGGGGGTGTGATAACGCGCGTCGGAGAAGCGAGACCCTGCGGCCCTGAATTACACTCAGTGCCGTGAAAGCTGTTTCCATAAAAGCTTGATTTCATGTGGAGGTTTGTGGGTGGCAGCTCTGGCACCTGGCCGTCTCGGGCCCTCCGTGGAGCAGCGGCCCCTCCTCCAGGTGGGCCACTCCCTGCGCTGCTCCCTGACGGGCCTCCTGCTCCAGGCGGAGGCGCCGACACAGGGAACAGCTCGAGCTTCCGTCACGCTTTCCTCCAGATGCTTCTCTGAGCTCTGCTAAGTCGGGCGCCCTCGCTCTGTGTTCCCTTTCTCCGCCCCCGCCCAGCATCCTCATTACGCAGGCCTCACATTTACTGTGTCAGATCTTGCAGATTTCTCTTCTAGATGCAGGTTGATGGTTTACAGGAATTACATTTTTTCCATTAATTAAGTGGATGCCAAAAACTGCTCCCCTGGGATATAGTTCAACAAAAACAGCGGGGTGTTCTCTGCGCCAGCCTGCTGGGGTGGGGAGGTGCGCAGCATCCTTGTCCTCCAGGAGAGCCTGGCCGGGACGGAAGTAAAAGGTCATCACTTCCCTGCCATGTGGTGGGTCCAAGGGCAGGAGGGCAAACAGGAGCATCTCCTGGCCTCTTCTTGTGGGATGGACCCGCTGTCGGGGTCACCGGGAACCCACCCACGGGCGGGCTGGGTCAGCTCGGGGTCTCCCGGGGACGTGTGAGAAGCAGGAAGGTTCACTCAAAACTCAAGCTAAGTGCAGGTAACTGCGGATGAAGGGGGGGGGGTGTAATCTACATTATAAAAAAACAAACACGTGATTTAATTAGCAGCAAAGGCCAAGTTTGGGGGCTCCGGCAGGCAGCGGGGAGGGGTCCTGGAATCCAGGCAGCGCGCCCCAGGGAGAGGCCAGAGGCTCAGCCCGGCCCCCTGCCCCCCCCAGGGCGTGAGGAGCAGCCTCTCCCAGGAGGCGCGGCAGCGTCGCTCAGGGCAGGTGGGGGCTCCGTGGCCGCTGGGTCCTCGCTGGCCGGCGCCTGCTTGTCAGTGTCTGCACCGGCATCGAGCGAGCACGGGGTGTTTGATAACTCACTGGCCGTGTCTCAGGGACCCCCCCCCCCATCAGCCAGCGCTACAGTGTCAGCACAGGGAGTGTCTCCGCCCGGGCGGCAGCGCCACAGGGCACGGCGGGCAGCCAGGCTGGGCCAGCAAGGGCCCCATGGGCAGAGGACAGGGTGGGGAGCAGGGCTGGGGTGCGAGCACCGGGCGGTGGGCTCCGTGGGCTCCGTGCCCCCAGGCCAGAAGGCTGGGCCTCCTGTGTCCCTTTCCTGGGGGGACGGGAGAATAATTTCGAATGGAACAGCGGAATGGCGAGATGTTTCTGTGAAAGGCTCTCTCGGAACGTTTGAAGACCATGAGGTGGGACCGTCACTGAGGTGAGAAGCTCATGAGGACCCGGAGGGGCTCGCTGAGGGGAGGCCCGCGGGGACAGGCTGTGCGGGCGAGGGCCCACCTGGGGGACGCTCCTCCCATGGCTCCACTGCCCTGCCCGCCTGCAGTGGCCCCGCTGCAGAGCCCGGGGGGCCGTGCTCGCCCCCTGCCCAGTGAGAGACAGGAGGCACCCCAGGCCTGCGCGAAGCGCGGGTTCCATGCAAACCCTCCGGCGCCCGCTGACCGCGGGAGGGCCCGGCCTGGGCGCCGCTTCCGGGCCTAAGGCATCACAGGCCAGAGGACAAAATCAGGATTCTGCCTAAAAGGGGAACTCAGTGCCCAGCAAGAAGCAAGAGTCGCCCTGCAGAGCCCTCCACTGGCAACCAGCCTCATGGGTATGTCCATCTACGGGGAACCCTGGGCCATTCCCCACCGGCTCCCTGCCTGGCTCCTACCCTCATCCACCTGTCACCGCATCACACCTGTCTGTCCGCGTCTCTCCCTGGCCCTCCCTCTGCACATGGGGCTCCAGGCAGCTGGGCTGCCTTTCCGAAGCAGAGGCCCCTCCTGCCTGGGCTGGGCACTGTGTCCCTAGTCCCCGCGAGCCTCTGGTCCCAGCATGAGGATTCTGGACTCTGGTGACCCCAGACCTGCTGTCCCCGGCATGCCAGCCGCCTCCTTCCATCCTGGCCAGGATTTCCTTCAGGCCACTCGGCTGAAATCCACCGAGCTCCTT